>NC_092647.1:13406093-13621093 GCF_039555335.1 Amphiura filiformis
ACGCAGAAAAACAAGATCATTTTGCTTTATTATCTTCATGATCTTGACATCTTCATTTTAGAAATCTGTCATGTTTGGTATGCCTATATGTGATGCGACCAAGCAAAATCAGTCGGAACTCGGAAATATTAAATTGTCAGTTTCTTATAAGGATAGTAACAAGCATTTAAAAAGCTGCATTTTGCAGAAAACCCCATTAAAATTGAACATTCAGTTCTAAAGATATGAGCAATTAAAGAGTTTCCAAAACAGGAGGAAACAAAAGGAAACATTACCTTTGTTTGGCTATATCTCAAAATCAATATTTCTGAGTTCCGACTGATTTTGCTTGATCGCATAGGGCCTATATCACTTTATTTATGCGAGGTATTTTCTTCATTTTAATTAATAATTTATTATTAGATGTATTGTAGCATGATTTTATGCATTAAACTATTATCGATTTTCATGCTATCTTCAGTAGATAGCATTGAGTCTAATGTCTCAACTTTGTCTATTTTTGTCTATTTAACACATAGAACGACATATCGTTGATATCCATGCTATCTTCAGTAGCATTGCATCTTATGAATGTTTATTTTAACATAGCGCGACATAGCATTCATATCATGCTATCTTCAGTAGATAGCATAAAATATGTTGATTGTTTGGACTCTGTCTATTTAACATACACTCTTAGAAAAAGGGTTCTTTGACTGTCCGCCAGGGAGAATCTTTAAAGGTTATATTTAATATTTAAAGTTCCCCAAAGGGTATTTAAAACCCCTGCTGGTTCTATCGGGCTCTTGAACATATAAAGAACCCTTATTTTCCGAGGTGCTCCCAAGACAGGACAACAATTTTCTAAGTTTACAATTATACACACTGTACCAAAATGATTGGTATCAATCAGTTTTTAATGACAAGCCTGCTGCTTCCGAATACAACAATGGATTATCTTAAAATGGCCACAAGTTATAGTTTATAATCTTTCACAACATATATTTACAAATTAGGTGCATCTATTGTTGCATTTTGCTATGCCAGGCTTGTCCATAATCACTGGAAACTGATGGGTACCAATCATACTATCTCAAAAATATTTTAAAAAAAGCTTTCCAATATACAAGATATTGTCGATAATTACCGTATATGAACATATCCGCTATCCACATATTCATACATAAACGCTTACGCACTGAACGCCCATCCCACATTCTCCCCACTCACACACTAACATACTATCCAGACTCCTGCACCCCACCCTACACCCACACCCCACAAATAAATGTCACTTTCATGAAAGAATAGGCCTATGTAATTGAACGAATCACGATAAGGCAATACTTTTACGTGACAATTGCGCTACCAGCGTACATTTTCCATGCACCGGATTAACATTCATAAATACTCTATTATTACATACCCACACAAACCCCCCCCCCCCTCCCCGTCCATAACATAAGTAAACACTCCGAATAAAGTCATAGACACACACGAAATTATGCAATTGACTGTATTGTTAAATCCAATGCTCCTACTTGGTAATTGCGCTATCATGGTAGACTTTCCATGCACCGGATTAACATAATCTTCTGTGGGTACCGCCATACACCGTTACCACCTCGCGCACATAAACTTCCGTGTAGTGGGTAAATACCTCCAAACACACCCGCCTTACGTACATATCACACCCCCCACCCCCCCATAGCATCAACATAACCTTTATATAATATGAAGAGGAACGTCTTAAAGAAGAAGAAGCCTGAAGAAGAAGAATTATATATAGATATTAATATCATTATAAAACTATTTTTTGATTTCAGTAAATGTTGTACTTTGTTCAGCATTTATTTTGATAAAATACATGTTATTACACTTTTATAGATATGACTGCACAAATCATTATGTAAATATTAACGGGTGGCAATTATTGTAATAATAAAATTCATGATATTATTGCAAAGTCTTCATTCTCTGAAACTAAATGAGTTTCAAATACCTCATTAATGTCAAATCGGCACCATTATCATACGGTGTATATATGTACTATGCCTATCAAGCAATCGTTACATACACCACATAAGGTTGACGAATAAGTCCGCCTATCTACCATTTGCTCTTTATTTGCAGTGACATAAAATTCAAGTAGCAGATAATTAAATTAATTTAATCTTTAATTAAACTCAAATCAATGTGACATGTACAAGGGGTGATTAAAAGTTGAACAAATAAAATCCTGTTGAATATTTTGTAGGCCTACAGTATGTTCTGATAAAGTAACATTTTAATATTTGCTCGCCTATAAACTCAATCAACTTGCGCTGTGTTTGTTTTATTTTATGATTAAAGTCATAATGTGATTCATGTTCAGATGAATCGTCTGTTTTAGTTTTTGAATAGCTTGAAAATTATATTGTGAAATGTTTGGAAATAGGTGGCAAAATATGCCGATTATAGTAAGGTCTGGTGTGGTACGTTGAAAGCTAGGCTTTGAGCAAATATGATGTTGGAAAATGAAATTGGTTTGATTTGATCGGTCTAATTAGTATTCCAAGATATTAAAATGTAGGCTGTCTGAAAAAAAAATTAAAAAAAAAAACCCAACCAGTTTTTCTAAGGCAAAAGTTTTGAAACTTTTCAAAAATTGTATCAAGGACTGTTTGAATTACTTATATGAGTGACCATTGAAGATTAAAAAAGGACAGATATGGAATAGGTCAAACTTATACTTTTATTGAGACACCTTGTAGTATATCAGAACATACGGATAGATAACCCTTATACACTTCTCAGACAATTAAAGGATCAGATGCTTATTTGTGGGTATTTTTGAAAACAGAATTAAATGGTAAATCATGTTGAGTATCCTTTCATTTCAACTGCACACTTGCAGTCCCATATCACTGAAGTCCCATATCACTGAGAAATACTTTGGTCACCATTACAAGAACAGACAAAAAATAATGTAAATCAGGATTGTCAGTTTCTGATTCTTGTGTAAATGTTATCTTCAGAAGATAGCACCATGTTTAAATGTTATCTTCAGAAGATAGCACCCTGTTCAAATGTTATCTTCAGAAGATAGCACCCTATGTAAATGTTATCTTCAGAAGATAGTACCCTGTGTAAATGTTATCTTCAGAAGATAGCACCCTATGTAAATGTTATCTTCAGAAGATAGTACCCTGTGTAAATGTTATCTTCAGAAGATAGCACCCTGTATAAATGTTATCTTCAGAAGATATCACCCTGTGTAAATGTTATCTTCAGAAGATAGCACCCTGTATAAATGTTATCTTCAGAAGATATCACCCTGTGTAAATGTTATCTTCAGAAGATAGCACCCTGTATAAATGTTATCTTCAGAAGATAGTACCCAGTGTAAATGTTATCGTCAGAAGATAGCACCCTGTGTAAATGTTATCTTCAGAAAATAGCACCCTGTGTAAATGTTATCTTCAGAAGATAGCACCCTGTATAAATGTTATCTTCAGAAGATAGTACCCAGTGTAAATGTTATCTTCAGAAGATAGCACCCTGTATAAATGTTATCTTCAGAAGATAGCACCCTGTGTAAATGTTATCTTTAGAAGATAGCACCCTGTATAAATGTTATCTTCAGAAGATATCACCCTGTGTAAATGTTATCTTCAGAAGATAGCACCCTGTATAAATGTTATCTTCAGAAGATATCACCCTGTGTAAATGTTATCTTCAGAAGATAGCACCCTGTATAAATGTTATCTTCAGAAGATAGTACCCTGTTCAAATGTTATCTTCAGAAGATAGCACCCTATGTAAATGTTATCTTCAGAAGATAGTACCCTGTGTAAATGTTATCTTCAGAAGATAGCACCCTATGTAAATGTTATCTTCAGAAGATAGTACCCTGTGTAAATGTTATCTTCAGAAGATAGCACCCTGTATAAATGTTATCTTCAGAAGATAGCACCCTGTGTAAATGTTATCTTCAGAAGATAGCACCCTGTATAAATGTTATCTTCAGAAGATATCACCCTGTGTAAATGTTATCTTCAGAAAATAGCACCCTGTATAAATGTTATCTTCAGAAGATATCACCCTGTGTAAATGTTATCTTCAGAAGATAGCACCCTGTATAAATGTTATCTTCAGAAGATAGTACCCAGTGTAAATGTTATCGTCAGAAGATAGCACCCTGTGTAAATGTTATCTTCAGAAAATAGCACCCTGTGTAAATGTTATCTTCAGAAGATAGCACCCTGTATAAATGTTATCTTCAGAAGATAGTACCCAGTGTAAATGTTACCTTCAGAAGATAGCACCCTGTATAAATGTTATCTTCAGAAGATAGCACCCTGTGTAAATGTTATCTTCAGAAGATAGCACCCTGTATAAATGTTATCTTCAGAAGATATCACCCTGTATAAATGTTATCTTCAGAAGATAGCACCCTGTATAAATGTTATCTTCAGAAGATATCACCCTGTGTAAATGTTATCTTCAGAAGATAGCACCCTGTATAAATGTTATCTTCAGAAGATAGTACCCTGTTCAAATGTTATCTTCAGAAGATAGCACCCTATGTAAATGTTATCTTCAGAAGATAGTACCCTGTGTAAATGTTATCTTCAGAAGATAGCACCCTATGTAAATGTTATCTTCAGAAGATAGTACCCTGTGTAAATGTTATCTTCAGAAGATAGCACCCTGTATAAATGTTATCTTCAGAAGATAGCACCCTGTATAAATGTTATCTTCAGAAGATAGTACCCAGTGTAAATGTTATCGTCAGAAGATAGCACCCTGTGTAAATGTTATCTTCAGAAAATAGCACCCTGTGTAAATGTTATCTTCAGAAGATAGCACCCTGTATAAATGTTATCTTCAGAAGATAGTACCCAGTGTAAATGTTATCTTCAGAAGATAGCACCCTGTATAAATGTTATCTTCAGAAGATAGCACCCTGTGTAAATGTTATCTTCAGAAGATAGCACCCTGTATAAATGTTATCTTCAGAAGATATCACCCTGTGTAAATGTTATCTTCAGAAGATAGCACCCTGTGTAAATGTTATCTTCAGAAGATAGCACCCTGTGTAATTGTTATCTTCAGAAGATAGCACCCTGTGTAAATGTTATCTTCAGAAGATAGCACCCTGTGTAAATGTTATCTTCAGAAGATAGTACCCAGTGTAAATGTTATCTTCAGAAGATAGCACCATGTGTAAATGTCATCATCAGAAGAGAGCACCCTGTATAAATGTTATCTTCAGAAGATAGCACCCTGTGTAAATGTTATCTTCAGAAGATAGCACCTGTGTAATTGTTATCTTCAGAAGATATCACCCTGTGTAAATGTTATCTTCAGAAGATAGCACCCTGTGTAAATGTTATCTTCAGAAGATAGCACCATGTGTAAATGTCATCATCAGAAGAGAGCACCCTGTATAAATGTTATCTTCAGAAGATAGCACCCTGTGTAAATGTTATCTTCAGAAGATAGCACCATGTGTAAATGTCATCATCAGAAGAGAGCACCCTGTATAAATGTTATCTTCAGAAGATAGTACCCAGTGTAAATGTTATCTTCAGAAGATAGCACCCTGTGTAAATGTTATCTTCAGAAGATAGCACCCTGTGTAAATGTTATCTTCAGAAGATAGCACCCTGTGTAAATGTTATCTTCAGAAAATAGCACCCTGTGTAAATGTTATCTTCAGAAGATAGCACCCTGTATAAATGTTATCTTCAGAAGATAGCACCCTGTGTAAATGTTATCTTCAGAAGATAGCACCCTGTATAAATGTTATCTTCAGAAGATAGCACCTTGTGTAAATGTTATCTTCAGAAGATAGCACCCTGTATAAATGTTATCTTCAGAAGATATCACCCTGTGTAAATGTTATCTTCAGAAGATAGCACCCTGTATAAATGTTATCTTCAGAAGATATCACCCTGTGTAAATGTTATCTTCAGAAGATAGCACCCTGTATAAATGTTATCTTCAGAAGATAGTACCCTGTTCAAATGTTATCTTCAGAAGATAGCACCCTATGTAAATGTTATCTTCAGAAAATAGTACCCTGTGTAAATGTTATCTTCAGAAGATAGCACCCTATGTAAATGTTATCTTCAGAAGATAGTACCCTGTGTAAATGTTATCTTCAGAAGATAGCACCCTGTATAAATGTTATCTTCAGAAGATAGCACCCTGTGTAAATGTTATCTTCAGAAGATAGCACCCTGTATAAATGTTATCTTCAGAAGATATCACCCTGTGTAAATGTTATCTTCAGAAGATAGCACCCTGTATAAATGTTATCTTCAGAAGATATCACCCTGTGTAAATGTTATCTTCAGAAGATAGCACCCTGTATAAATGTTATCTTCAGAAGATATCACCCTGTGTAAATGTTATCTTCAGAAGATAGCACCCTGTATAAATGTTATCTTCAGAAGATAGTACCCAGTGTAAATGTAATCGTCAGAAGATAGCACCCTGTGTAAATGTTATCTTCAGAAAATAGCACCCTGTGTAAATGTTATCTTCAGAAGATAGCACCCTGTATAAATGTTATCTTCAGAAGATAGTACCCAGTGTAAATGTTATCTTCAGAAGATAGCACCCTGTATAAATGTTATCTTCAGAAGATAGCACCCTGTGCAAATGTTATCTTCAGAAGATAGCACCCTGTATAAATGTTATCTTCAGAAGATATCACCCTGTGTAAATGTTATCTTCAGAAGATAGCACCCTGTATAAATGTTATCTTCAGAAGATATCACCCTGTGTAAATGTTATCTTCAGAAGATAGCACCCTATGTAAATGTTATCTTCAGAAGATATCACCCTGTGTAAATGTTATCTTCAGAAGATAGCACCCTGTGTAATTGTTATCTTCAGAAGATAGCACCCTGTGTAAATGTTATCTTCAGAAGATAGCACCCTGTGTAAATGTTATCTTCAGAAGATAGTACCCAGTGTAAATGTTATCTTCAGAAGATAGCACCCTGTGTAAATGTTATCTTCAGAAGATAGCACCATGTGTAAATGTCATCATCAGAAGATAGCACCCTGTATAAATGTTATCTTCAGAAGATAGCACCCTGTGTAAATGTTATCTTCAGAAGATAGCACCCTGTGTAAATGTTATCTTCAGAAGATACTACCCAGTGTAAATGTTATCTTCAGAAGATAGCACCCTGTGTAGTTGTTAGCTTCAGAAGATAGCACCCTGCATAAATGTTATCTTCAGAAGATATCACCCTGTGTAAATGTTATCTTCAGAAGATAGCACCCTGCGTAAATGTTATCTTCAGAAAATAGCACCCTGTGTAGTTGTTATCTTCAGAAGATAGCACCCTGTGTAAATGTTATCTTCAGAAGATAGTACCCAGTGTAAATGTTATCTTCAGAAGATAGCACCATGTGTAAATGTCATCATCAGAAGAGAGCACCCTGTATAAATGTTATCTTTAGAAGATAGCACCCTGTGTAAATGTTATCTTCAGAAGATAGCACCCTGTGTAAATGTTATCTTCAGAAGATAGCACCCTGTGTAAATGTTATCTTCAGAAGATATCACCCTGTGTAAATGTTATCTTCAGAAGATAGCACCCTGTGTAATTGTTATCTTCAGAAGATAGCACCCTGTGTAAATGTTATCTTCAGAAGATAGCACCCTGTGTAAATGTTATCTTCAGAAGATAGTACCCAGTGTAAATGTTATCTTCAGAAGATAGCACCCTGTATAAATGTTATCTTCAGAAGATAGCACCCTGTGTAAATGTTATCTTCAGAAGATAGCACCCTGTATAAATGTTATCTTCAGAAGATATCACCCTGTGTAAATGTTATCTTCAGAAGATAGCACCCTGTATAAATGTTATCTTCAGAAGATATCACCCTGTGTAAATGTTATCTTCAGAAGATAGCACCCTGTATAAATGTTATCTTCAGAAGATAGTACCCTGTTCAAATGTTATCTTCAGAAGATAGCACCCTATGTAAATGTTATCTTCAGAAGATAGTACCCTGTACAAATGTTATCTTCAGAAGATAGCACCCTATGTAAATGTTATCTTCAGAAGATAGTACCCTGTGTAAATGTTATCTTCAGAAGATATCACCCTGTGTAAATGTTATCTTCAGAAGATAGCACCCTGTGTAAATGTTATCTTCAGAAAATAGCACCCTGTGTAAATGTTATCTTCAGAAGATAGCACCCTGTATAAATGTTATCTTCAGAAGATAGCACCCTGTGTAAATGTTATCTTCAGAAGATAGCACCCTGTATAAATGTTATCTTCAGAAGATAGCACCCTGTGTAAATGTTATCTTCAGAAGATAGCACCCTGTATAAATGTTATCTTCAGAAGATATCACCCTGTGTAAATGTTATCTTCAGAAGATAGCACCCTGTATAAATGTTATCTTCAGAAGATATCACCCTGTGTAAATGTTATCTTCAGAAGATAGCACCCTGTATAAATGTTATCTTCAGAAGATAGTACCCTGTTCAAATGTTATCTTCAGAAGATAGCACCATATGTAAATGTTATCTTCAGAAGATATCACCCTGTGTAAATGTTATCTTCAGAAGATAGCACCCTATGTAAATGTTATCTTCAGAAGATAGTACCCTGTGTAAATGTTATCTTCAGAAGATAGCTCCTGTATAAATGTTATCTTCAGAAGATAGCACCCTGTGTAAATGTTATCTTCAGAAGATAGCACCCTGTATAAATGTTATCTTCAGAAGATATCACCCTGTGTAAATGTTATCTTCAGAAGATAGCACCCTGTATAAATGTTATCTTCAGAAGATATCACCCTGTGTAAATGTTATCTTCAGAAGATAGCACCCTGTATAAATGTTATCTTCAGAAGATATCACCCTGTGTAAATGTTATCTTCAGAAGATAGCACCCTGTATAAATGTTATCTTCAGAAGATAGTACCCAGTGTAAATGTTATCGTCAGAAGATAGCACCCTGTGTAAATGTTATCTTCAGAAAATAGCACCCTGTGTAAATGTTATCTTCAGAAGATAGCACCCTGTATAAATGTTATCTTCAGAAGATAGTACCCAGTGTAAATGTTATCTTCAGAAGATAGCACCCTGTATAAATGTTATCTTCAGAAGATAGCACCCTGTGTAAATGTTATCTTCAGAAGATAGCACCCTGTATAAATGTTATCTTCAGAAGATATCACCCTGTGTAAATGTTATCTTCAGAAGATAGCACCCTGTATAAATGTTATCTTCAGAAGATATCACCCTGTGTAAATGTTATCTTCAGAAGATAGCACCCTGTGTAAATGTTATCTTCAGAAGATATCACCATGTGTAAATGTTATCTTCAGAAGATAGCACCCTGTGTAATTGTTATCTTCAGAAGATAGCACCCTGTGTAAATGTTATCTTCAGAAGATAGCACCCTGTGTAAATGTTATCTTCAGAAGATAGTACCCAGTGTAAATGTTATCTTCAGAAGATAGCACCCTGTGTAAATGTTATCTTCAGAAGATAGCACCATGTGTAAATGTCATCATCAGAAGATAGCACCCTGTATAAATGTTATCTTCAGAAGATAGCACCCTGTGTAAATGTTATCTTCAGAAGATAGCACCCTGTGTAAATGTTATCTTCAGAAGATACTACCCAGTGTAAATGTTATCTTCAGAAGATAGCACCCCTGTGTAGTTGTTAGCTTCAGAAGATAGCACCCTGCATAAATGTTATCTTCAGAAGATATCACCCTGTGTAAATGTTATCTTCAGAAGATAGCACCCTGCGTAAATGTTATCTTCAGAAAATAGCACCCTGTATAAATGTTATCTTCAGAAGATAGCACCCTGTGTAAATGTTATCTTCAGAAGATAGTACCCAGTGTAAATGTTATCTTCAGAAGATAGCACCCTGTATAAATGTTATCTTCAGAAGATAGCACCCTGTGTAAATGTTATCTTCAGAAGATAGTACCCTGTATAAATGTTATCTTCAGAAGATAGCACCCTGTGTAAATGTTATCTTCAGAAGATAGCACCCTGTGTAAATGTTATCTTCAGAAGATAGCACCCTGTGTAATTGTTATCTTCAGAAGATAGCACCCTGTGTAAATGTTATCTTCAGAAGATATCACCCTGTGTAAATGTTATCTTCAGAAGATAGCACCCTGTGTAATTGTTATCTTCAGAAGATAGCACCCTGTGTAAATGTTATCTTCAGAAGATAGCACCCTGTGTAAATGTTATCTTCAGAAGATAGTACCCAGTGTAAATGTTATCTTCAGAAGATAGCACCCTGTATAAATGTTATCTTCAGAAGATAGCACCCTGTGTAAATGTTATCTTCAGAAGATAGCACCCTGTATAAATGTTATCTTCAGAAGATATCACCCTGTGTAAATGTTATCTTCAGAAGATAGCACCCTGTATAAATGTTATCTTCAGAAGATATCACCCTGTGTAAATGTTATCTTCAGAAGATAGCACCCTGTATAAATGTTATCTTCAGAAGATAGTACCCTGTTCAAATGTTATCTTCAGAAGATAGCACCCTATGTAAATGTTATCTTCAGAAGATAGTACCCTGTACAAATGTTATCTTCAGAAGATAGCACCCTATGTAAATGTTATCTTCAGAAGATAGTACCCTGTGTAAATGTTATCTTCAGAAGATAGCACCCTGTATAAATGTTATCTTCAGAAGATAGCACCCTGTGTAAATGTTATCTTCAGAAGATAGCACCCTGTATAAATGTTATCTTCAGAAGATATCACCCTGTGTAAATGTTATCTTCAGAAGATAGCACCCTCTATAAATGTTATCTTCAGAAGATATCACCCTGTGTAAATGTTATCTTCAGAAGATAGCACCCTGTATAAATGTTATCTTCAGAAGATAGTACCCAGTGTAAATGTTATCTTCAGAAGATAGCACCCTGTGTAAATGTTATCTTCAGAAGATAGCACCATGTGTAAATGTCATCATCAGAAGAGAGCACCCTGTATAAATGTTATCTTCAGAAGATAGCACCCTGTGTAAATGTTATCTTCAGAAGATAGCACCATGTGTAAATGTCATCATCAGAAGAGAGCACCCTGTATAAATGTTATCTTCAGAAGATAGTACCCAGTGTAAATGTTATCTTCAGAAGATAGCACCCTGTATAAATGTTATCTTCAGAAGATAGCACCCTGTGTAAATGTTATCTTCAGTAGATAGCACCCTGTATAAATGTTATCTTCAGAAGATAACCCTGTGTATGTTATCTTCAGAAGATAGCACCCTCTGTAAATGTGTAAATGTTATCTTCAGAAGATAGCACCCTGTATAAATGTTATCTTCAGAAGATAGTACCCTGTTCAAATGTTATCTTCAGAAGATAGCACCCTATGTAAATGTTATCTTCAGAAGATAGTACCCTGTGTAAATGTTATCTTCAGAAGATAGCACCCTATGTAAATGTTATCTTCAGAAGATAGCACCCTGTGTAAATGTTATCTTCAGAAGATAGCACCCTGTATAAATGTTATCTTCAGAAGATAGCACCCTGTGTAAATGTTATCTTCAGAAGATAGCACCCTGTATAAATGTTATCTTCAGAAGATATCACCCTGTGTAAATGTTATCTTCAGAAGATAGCACCCTGTATAAATGTTATCTTCAGAAGATATCACCCTGTGTAAATGTTATCTTCAGAAGATAGCACCCTGTATAAATGTTATCTTCAGAAGATAGTACCCAGTGTAAATGTTATCGTCAGAAGATAGCACCCTGTGTAAATGTTATCTTCAGAAAATAGCACCCTGTGTAAATGTTATCTTCAGAAGATAGCACCCTGTGTAATTGTTATCTTCAGAAGATAGCACCCTGTGTAAATGTTATCTTCAGAAGATAGCACCCTGTGTAAATGTTATCTTCAGAAGATAGCACCCAGTGTAAATGTTATCTTCAGAAGATATCACCCTGTGTAAATGTTATCTTCAGAAGATAGCACCCTGTATAAATGTTATCTTCAGAAGATATCACCCTGTGTAAATGTTATCTTCAGAAGATAGCACCCTGTGTAAATGTTATCTTCAGAAGATATCACCCTGTGTAAATGTTATCTTCAGAAGATAGCACCCTGTGTAATTGTTATCTTCAGAAGATAGCACCCTGTGTAAATGTTATCTTCAGAAGATAGCACCCTGTGTAAATGTTATCTTCAGAAGATAGTACCCAGTGTAAATGTTATCTTCAGAAGATAGCACCCTGTGTAAATGTTATCTTCAGAAGATAGCACCATGTGTAAATGTCATCATCAGAAGATAGCACCCTGTATAAATGTTATCTTCAGAAGATAGCACCCTGTGTAAATGTTATCTTTAGAAGATAGCACCCTGTGTAAATGTTATATTCAGAAGATACTACCCAGTGTAAATGTTATCTTCAGAAGATAGCACCCTGTGTAGTTGTTAGCTTCAGAAGATAGCACCCTGCATAAATGTTATCTTCAGAAGATATCACCCTGTGTAAATGTTATCTTCAGAAAATAGCACCCTGTATAAATGTTATCTTCAGAAGATAGCACCCTGTGTAAATGTTATCTTCAGAAGATAGTACCCAGTGTAAATGTTATCTTCAGAAGATAGCACCCTGTGTAAATGTTATCTTCAGAAGATAGCACCATGTGTAAATGTCATCATCAGAAGAGAGCACCCTGTATAAATGTTATCTTCAGAAGATAGCACCCTGTGTAAATGTTATCTTCAGAAGATAGCACCCTGTGTAAATGTTATCTTCAGAAGATAGCACCCTGTGTAAATGTTATCTTCAGAAGATATCACCCTGTGTAAATGTTATCTTCAGAAGATAGCACCCTGTGTAATTGTTATCTTCAGAAGATAGCACCCTGTGTAAATGTTATCTTCAGAAGATAGCACCCTGTGTAAATGTTATCTTCAGAAGATAGTACCCAGTGTAAATGTTATCTTCAGAAGATAGCACCCTGTGTAAATGTTATCTTCAGAAGATAGCACCCTGTGTAAATGTTATCTTCAGAAGATATCACCCTGTGTAAATGTTATCTTCAGAAGATAGCACCCTGTGTAATTGTTATCTTCAGAAGATAGCACCCTGTGTAAATGTTATCTTCAGAAGATAGCACCCTGTGTAAATGTTATCTTCAGAAGATAGTACCCAGGGTAAATGTTATCTTCAGAAGATAGCACCCTGTGTAAATGTTATCTTCAGAAGATAGCACCCTGTGTAAATGTTATCTTCAGAAGATATCACCCTGTGTAAATGTTATCTTCAGAAGATAGCACCCTGTGTAATTGTTATCTTCAGAAGATAGCACCCTGTGTAAATGTTATCTTCAGAAGATAGCACCCTGTGTAAATGTTATCTTCAGAAGATAGTACCCAGTGTAAATGTTATCTTCAGAAGATAGTACCCTGTGTAAATGTTATCTTCAGAAGATAGCACCCTGTGTAAATGTTATCTTCAGAGGATAGCACCATGTGTAAATGTCATCATCAGAAGATAGCACCCTGTATAAATGTTATCTTCAGAAGATACTACCCAGTGTAAATGTTATCTTCAGAAGATAGCACCCTGTGTAGTTGATAGCTTCAGAAGATAGCACCCTGCATAAATGTTATCTTCAGAAGATATCACCCTGTGTAAATGTTATCTTCAGAAGATAGCACCCTGTGTAAATGTTATCTTCAGAAAATAGCACCCTGTATAAATGTTATCTTCAGAAGATAGCACCCTGTGTAAATGTTATCTTCAGAAGATAGTACTCAGTGTAAATGTTATCTTCAGAAGATAGCACCCTGTGTAAATGTTATCTTCAGAAGATAGCACCCTGTGTAAATGTTATCTTCAGAAGATATCACCCTGTGTAAATGTTATCTTCAGAAGATCCCTGTGTAATTGTTATCTTCAGAAGATAGCACCCTGTGTAAATGTTATCTTCAGAAAATAGCACCCTGTGTAAATGTTATCTTCAGAAGATAGCACCCTGTGTAAATGTTATCTTCAGAAGATAGCACCCTGTGTAAATGTTATCTTCAGAAAATAGCACCCTGTGTAAATGTTATCTTCAGAAAATAGCACCCTGTATAAATGTTATCTTCAGAAGATAGCACCCTGTGTAAATGTTATCTTCAGAAGATAGCACCATGTGTAAATGTCATCATCAGAAGATAGCACCCTGTATAAATGTTATCTTCAGAAGATAGTACCCAGTGTAAATGTTATCTTCAGAAGATAGCACCCTGTGTAAATGTTATCTTCAGAAGATAGCACCCTGTATAAATGTTATCTTCAGAAGATAACACCCTGTGTAAATGTTATCTTCAGAAGATAGCACCCTGTGTAATTGTTATCTTCAGAAGATAGTAGGCCTACCCTGTGTAATTGTTATCTTTAGAAGATAGCGCACCCTTGTTTCCAATGGACATTTTATTGTGAAATTTCATTGTACAAGGAATACATTTATGTCCATGTGGACATGCTGTTTTCAGTCGATAAGCACATTGTGTAAATGCTATCGTCAGTAGATAGCACCCCTTTGTTGATGTTATCTTCAGTAATAGCTTAAAAATCGATGTTATTTTATTGTGTTCTGAGCTTTCATCATTCTGTTGTCTACATATAACACGTGTGATGGAATGCAGTTTAAAATCCCCGCCAAGGCCGCATTATTTAGTATTGTTGCACGCACGATCATGGCACGATCATCCTGGAACCTATTGTAGGATTGATTGCAGATAGCAGAACCGGGGATGGTCCCCTTCTCTGTCGAATAGCTCCGACATTTTCTGTACACGGAACCGGAACCAAGCTTTACGTGACTTCCGAACCACGAGACGTTATCGCACACACACACTACCTTTATCTGCACGTATGGGGTGAGAAGAAACTGAACGCAATTGTAGGATTTCCGAGGAACATTTTGGGAGAAGGGAATTCGCGATGCCTACATACAATTTATGTCAACCTTTAATATGCTCGACAAAGTACATGTTTTTTGGTATTTTAATATTAGTGGCTCTAGCTATGGTAATTTCAAATACGGTACTGCCTAGTTTAAGATCTGTTGTTACCAAACGCAGTGTTCCATTGATCACTATAGGAAATACCACCGATGTTATCAAAACACACTCAGGTAAGAGTAATCCGAATAAACCTATATGGCTATATTACAGCTGGTGGATAAAATTAATACAGCAGTGGACAAAAATAAAGCAACTATTGGAATTTTCTTAGACTTATCAAAAGCGTTTGATACAATTGACCACAAAATACTTCTTCATAAATTAGAGCATTATGGATTTCGTGGTGTGGTATTGGAATGGTTTACAAATTATCTAAGTAATAGAAAGCAATATGTATCCTACAACACGTGTGACTCACAACTTAAAGATATTGTATGTGGTGTTCCGCAAGGATCAATATTAGGTCCACTATTTTTTATATTATATGTTAATGATATCACTAGTACCTCTAATATTCTGGATTTTATACTATTTGCTGATGATACCACTATCCTTTACTCGCATGAAAATATTGAGAATCAAACAAATGTCGTGAATGCTGAATTGAAAGAAGTAAGCAATTGGTTTAGAGCAAACAAGTTATCAGTAAATGCAAGCAAAACAAATTATATGTTATTAGGAACGCCTCATATGACATCAGTCAAAGTGCAGCAAGATTTAAACATCGTCCTAAACAACACACTATTGGACCGAGTGAAACATACCAAATTTTTAGGTGTCTTAATAGATGAAAACCTCACCTGGAAATGTCATATTGACTGCGTTTCCAAAACTTTGTCGAGAAATATTGGTATCATGAACAAATTAAAACACTTTATTCCTGATCGAATACGGTATTATATACCTTATATTGTACTTTTATTTTGCCGTACCTCAATTATGGAATTCTAATCTGGGGGAATACATGTAAACTTTATTTAGATAAACTGACCAAACTCCAAAAATGGGCAATAAGAACAATTTCTAATAGTCATTATAGAAGTCATACCAGACCTTTATTTGCCAAATACAACATTTTAAATATAGAAGATATGTATTCTCTTGAACTTGGTGTATTTATGTACAAGAATTCCATACATGAGTTACCCAATTCATTTAATGAGTATTTTACAAAACGTTCTGACATCCATGACTACCAGACAAGACGAAATAATGATCTCCAGTTAACAAAAAATAAAAGAGTTTTTTCCGACCATTCCATTCGAACGAGCGGGCCCATACTTTGGAACTCTCTAGATAAAAAAATTAAAGACTCAAAGTCCATAAAACATTTCCGCAAACACCTTAAACAAAAACTTATCTCCAAGTACAATTAGGCCATTCTCGAGCACTGTAATTTGTCATGTCTGTTAGTCATTTTTATTTATTTTTGTTGATTTCATAATCTTTGTTTTGTTTTTTCGTAATTTTAAGTCAATTCTCAGGCCTTATTGGCCTTCCTGCCTTTTCCGCCATATTGTGTTTCTTTATTTTTGATGTAGTTGTATATTTTTATATATGGAAATAAATGAATGAATGAATGAATGAATGAAATCAGTCCCATAACAAAATATTCATTTACTGACATGATCGTGAAAAACATGTTTTTAACTTTCAAAATTTTGATTTTTATATCATAAGATCGTACATTACATAAAAGAATAACTTTAAAAAGCCATTTGTCAAACTTTGTTTTATTTTGCCATATTTATTTTTAATTTTTTTTAAATCGGATTAAAAAAAATTAAATCAAGATATTTGTTTATCTAAATCGATTTTTTTGAATTATTTTTTTTATTCCAAGAACTGCTATACCCCATGATAAAGTCAACAGAGTACCAATGGGATGCTATAGTCATATTCCTACCAGGTATTTACAAAACAAAAATCAAAACATGTTTTTACATGTGAAAATTAAAAAAAAAATTTTTGGTAAAATCATGGGAAAAAAACCTGTTGAATTCTGCACCTTGAAAATGAATTTTTAACAATTGATAAAGTGACATCATAGAGTCAATTTAAGAAACAGTCAATTTAAGAAAGAAATAAACTTACATTTATCAAAAAGGGTAAAAATGAAAAAGTTGATATAAATCAGTGATTGTTTTTTAAATCAAATGATTTAAATCGGCGTGATTTAAATAAGACAACCCTGAATTTTGTAATATTTACACAGATCCCAACTTACACCTTAATGGAATCAATCAGCCAAACTCGAAACTCCTTGTGTTTGTTTGTCAAGAGAGCAATTTTGAGATAAATCGACAAAAAAACCCTGTTTCATTGGCGGTCGGTCGGGCGGTTTTGTTTTTTTGGATGCTAAAATTACCCAAAATTTCACCACAATTTGACAAATTTTCAGCCAAAATTACTACATTTTGGCCCCAAAATGGCTGGTTTTACTTGATTTTAAGCAAAATTTAAAAATTTCCAAAACGTAAATTCTGGGTCGTTCGGGCCCATAGAACAGGCTGTTTTGTCGCCTAATGTGGTAATTTGTACCACATTATATCTCCCATATCCCTGTCAAACGGTCAAAATAGTCCGTTCGCTTTACCTCATTATTTCGGTTTAAAATGGACAGAAATCCTTTCCTAATACAAGGCCAAATAATATTATTTCATCAATAGAGGTTATCCGTGTTCTATAAGCTGCATATCCTATCAGCGACTGCTATACCTTGTTTAGGACTTTCAAAAGAAGTATAGGGGGCCTACCCGAATGTGCAACCATGACTGCTTCAAAATAGCCCGCCAAAGTCATGCAGGTAGCTGGAGGTCGTGCATTGAATTGGTTTAAATGAGGAATACTACAAGAACCAGCGCCTTTTGTTAGAAGTGGATAACCTCTATACGCTGGCGAAGTTACGTAATAATCGGATTAACTACCATAGTAATAGGTACAAACAATTTTTGATTATATCGCGCTGCACTACTACATTCATGCAGTACCTCTACATTGAACCATAGATGTCAAAGAAATGCTAATCACTTGCACCCGTAAGATTAGTCTCTTTGAAAAGAGCGGTATTGTATTCAATCTATTCAGCATCGAAGTGGTTACGTAATTCTCTTGGTTACCGGATCACGCTACTTTGGTATGCCTTCGAGTGCCATATACTTTATGTGGTGATCATTTCGATCGTGGTTCATTACTCTAGCGCGTGATCCCGTTGACATAGTAACATTACGTAACTTCGATACTGAATTATGATTGTCGACAGGTGATGAGTGCAACCTGCTTGTAGTGCAGCGCGGTATATTCAAAATTGTCTGTACCTATTGCTATGGTAGTTAATCCGATTAATTACGTAACTTCGCCAGCGTATTGACTGATTGACGAAAATCGTACATTTTGGTTCAAATGGCCACTGGGGGGACATCATGTCCGCCCGTTAAGATTCGCTGTCGCACACCGACATCGCTTGGTTAATAATTACATTGTAGAACAGAGACACTAAAATCAATACCCGGGATCGATACACGTGAATGTGCTATGCACGATTTGATATTAATTCGATAAATCTTTGGATACCGGGGTAGAAAATGATGAATATCTCCCGTAATCTTTTTATTCTAAAGAAACCATATTTTGATGATTGCACTTGAATATATGTGTTGAAAGGATATGATAGTCGTAAGCTTGCGTATTGAGAAAGAACCGTGTGTATTGAGCTCAAAAACTGACAAAAAAACCGATTTTATATGCCGAACTATAGCGCAGCATAGGCCACACGTGGAGGCAGTCTAAAAGCAAATGACCTCATGGCGTATACCATGCTCACTGACCACTACAGAGATCAGTCACCAGGCTATTGTCAATAGCTTTAGTCTGATGTCCCTCGGCCCATTATGCGTCTCAAAACTATTAACAGGTCGGAACAAAATGGCCATGCGTGGCTGTGGAATCAACCTATCATGGCGATTTCGGCCATGAAGATATCGGGACGATGACACTGTGCCACAAATAAGGTTCGTTTTGTCGAAAATGAAATAAGGTTCGCTATGTCGAATGTGAAATAAAGCTCGCTGAGGGTACGGAATAGATTTTTTTTCCAGATTTTGGTGAAATTTAGCTTAATTTTAGCCCTCAGAAAAAAATGCCCGAATGATCGACCCTACAGTATTTGCAAGATCCGTCTGGCCGTGGAACAAGTTTTTTTTCGTCGCCTTTTTTAATTTAAAAAGGCAAACAATAACCAAGAAAACACGCGTGACGTGCACAGTGCGTTATGTTATTGAGATAATAACTCTTTCTCACTTGGCCTAATGTGTTTCAAGAATAGATTGTTTCTCTTCAATTAAAAACCAAACATCTTTTTCCATTACCCAGATTCCATTCATCCCAACGCTGCAAACGAGTCATATAGGGTGGACCAAGAACCATATTTCAACTGGGTACAAGAGCCATACAGGGTGGACCAAGCGCAAAGGTACCATAAGCATTACCCAATCAACTGTGCAGCTATTTTCTCTGGCAATCAAACTACGATTGAATTGGCCAACAAAAGTTTAACGGCAAAAAAGAATATACCAATTCCAAGTGACAAGAAGGTGAAATTATTGATAGGCATTTTATTATACGTTCGTTCGTTCGTTCGTTCTTTCGTTCTTTCTTTCGTTCCTTTGTTCATTCAATTACTCATTCATTCATTCATTCATTCATTCATTCATTCATTCATTCATTCATTCATTTACCAAAATATATAATTTGATGGGGTAAAGCGGGTGGAAAGGTCAGGAAGTCAATCGGGTCTGATTATGATTTGAAGCTGCTAATTTGTGTGTTTATTACCTTTCTACAGGTGGCAGAGTGGGCTCATAATTGTGATAAATATAAACATGGTCGAATGTATCCACAGCAGCCATTATCAGAGGATGAGGCTGAATACCCTATCGCATACAGTATGGTGGTCTACAAGAATGCCGCACAGGTAAAGCAACCAAATTAAAAATAATAATGATATAATGATAATAATAATGATAATAATGATAAGGGAGTGTTCATAAATACTTGGGGTTTGGAAAAGTTGGATACTCCGACATCTCTCAACATTTTAGATCCCATAAAAAAGGGTGGCTTCTAATATTTTTGGACCCCCCCGGTATGTCCTAAAAAGAAACCAAAAATATAATTATGTTACTAACTCATTAGCTAAAACTGACCACTTTGACATGTTTGAGTTATACTCATTGGAGTTATAGTGTTATATCCAAATTGTAAAGTGCGCAAATTTTGTTGATTTGAAGCTTGAAAGTACATATTTGAATACTGAATTGAATGTGCGAAAAATCTTTGGCATGTGCATTCGTTGTCGTACATTTTACTCCGTACTTTTACCCTCAAATTTTTTTTGATCCCAAGGACTGAATTTTTTGATCCCCGTTTTTAAGACCCAAAATTTTTGACCGCCTAAATTTTTCAACCCCATCAAAGTATTTATGAGCACTCCCTAAGAATACTATAATAATGATGATAATATAAATGATGCCAAATATATCGCACTGCACTAGTACGTTCACGCGGTATATCTGTATAGACGAATCCAACGAGCCAAGTGATGGTCAGAATTCAGTCGGCCATTACTGGGTTCCGTCTGCACAAAACTGGTGTTGTTATTGCCCAAATCCGCTTAAAATCGATGTTGAATTGTATTGTGTTGTAAACTTTCATCATTCTTTTGTCTACGTGTAACACGGGTGATGGAATGCAACTTTATATCCCCACTACATCATCTCACATTTTAGGTGGAATAGACCTAAGGGGGGCAGCTATGGCTGCCATTGAGGTGTAGGAATGCGTGAAATTGGATTCGTCTATTGAAGATGGCTCAAAGAACAGGGATAAAGACCTGGATCGTAATTATATAGAACATTCATATCATGCTGATCACTAGCACCTATAAGATTGGTATCTTTGAAAAGAGCGGTATTGTATTCAATCTATGATTGCAGACATGCAAAGGTGATGGGTGATGAGTGCAACCTACTTGTAGTGCAGGGTGATATATTCACAAATTGTTTTAACCTATTGCTATGAAAGTTAATCTTGCTATATGCGAATTAATTCCATGCTTACTGTTGCTTATTTTATTTTTAGGTAGAACGATTATTGCGAGCAATCTACCAACCTCAAAATGTCTACTGTATACACGTTGACAAAAAATCTCCTCCCCAATTTCACAAAGCAATGCAGACCTTATCACGGTGTTTCAACAACGTGTTCATCGCTTCTAAACTTGAAGACGTAAAATGGGGATCCTATGAAGCTGTATTGGCAGATCTACATTGTGTAGAAGATTTATTAAACCACCCTGTTCAATGGAGGTATCTATTAAATCTATGTGGTATGGATTTCCCTTTGAAAACCAACTTTGAGATAGTGCAACAGTTGAAAGCATATAACAATCACAATTGTATAGAAGGCTACCAAAGAACTGAAACCAAGAATGAGACACGCAGATTTCAAAAGACAAAGGGGACTGGGACAGCACCGCACAATATCAAAGTCTATGGAGGGGACACGTGTATTGCAGCAACTCGAGAATTTGCTAACTTTACAATTTACGACAGAGTTGCGAAGGATTTCCTATATTGGTTAAAGGATGTCTATGTGCCCGATGAATACTACACACCTACATTAAATAGGCTGCCCTATGCTCCAGGTGGACATGTCAAGCCTTCTATGGACTGCAACGTTCGCTTTCGTAAATGGGGGCATAACAAAAAGTTTGGGGACCGTCCAGAGTGTATTGGAAAGAAAGTACATGGACTCTGTCATTTTTCTGCAGGTTATCTGAAACATTTTTACAGAACTCCGCAGTTATTTGTCAATAAGTTGGACTACGAATCTGATCCAATCGCCATACAATGTATGGAAGAGCTTTTAGACTACAGAACATATCATTCCGAAGATTTCAAACATTGGCAGAACTTTCCAGTAACAGATTATTACTGGCAACAAGGCAATAAGTGAGTTTTGATCGATTTAATTGAGCCCAGGCTGATGGCATTCTTGATTGTAGATGGTAAGCAATTCCAGAACTTTGGAGCAATCACTGAAAAGGCTATCCCCAACACATTTCCGAATGCGAGGAATGGTAAAATTGACACTCTCACACTGTTGTTTGATGGGATCATTTATTAGTTTTTCAAACAAAACATCATGTATAACCAACTTTTAGGCTTAAACAGCTAAAAGTGATATCGTGCTAATGTATACAGATGCTTTTGAGTCGTTCTCAACTTTAATTTCCCCTCTTTTACAAAATAATTAACTTCTATAGTATTTTTTTAAGCTTTTCGGATATTAAATCAGTTAAATGTATGTATTAATGCCAAAATTGGTGGCGCTATTTAGTTACTGGAAATTACCCTTTCAAGCTTTTAATACAAATAATTCCTTTCATTGTTTGATAAAATATGTTTATAAAATGTCCTTGTTGCTTGTTTCACCTATTCCAGCTGTTTTAATGGCGGTATTAATCACCTAACCCTTGAAAATAAAGAAACATGATTTAGGATAAATAGCGCCATCTATAGTTTGCATTTAGTTAATAATGAAGCCAATTCTATATACATCAAACAGCGTGGACTTAGTACTCATAGCATGTATGGAGCTCTTGACCGTGAGACACTTGGAAATGTACCGAGGAGAGAGTCCATTGAGGAACTTGTACACAAGCGCGAGTGTCTTGAACTTGATTCTCTCATGGAAGTCAATGAAGATCTCTTAAGAGTGGGCTCATATGATCAGACTTGGGCTTACGATATATGAGCTTGGCACATTTTTGTTATGCACTTTCTGTAGTCTGGAGAGATCGTTCTGTGTTATTCCAGTGAGCGACATGTTACAGTAATCAAGACGTGAGAGGATGAGGGTTCTGACAGTATTTTGACAAGTATTGAAATCCAAATATGAAAGAATTCTGTTGATGTTTCTAATGAGCCCATTGACTGATTTACATAGTTGGGTGATGTATTGTAAGCATACATCAAACACAAGGTCACGAACAGAAGTGCAGCACTCTAAATTACAAGGATTTAAAAATAAACCCTTTTAAGGTTGTGATTAGGGACCATTCAATTTTAGATTTAAAATTAATCTTATAGATTTGAATTTTAAATCTTAAAGATTTAATTTTAAATCTGTAAGATTTAATTTCAAATCTAATGCTTGATTGGTCCCTAATCACAGTCACTTAGGATTAATTTTAAATCCTTGAAATTTAGAGTGTGGATGGAAAAATCTCCATACCATCAAGAATAAGGCTAATATTTTTAAATGATGGGGAGATGGTGCCAGGAAAAACTCTTTAGTTTGAGCTTACATTTAATCATCCAAGTCTGTATCATTTGCAACACCAAATAAATTTGGATTTCATCAGCATATGTATTTCACATTATGTTGGATTTATTTTTCAAGATTATATAGTTATGGCACTTTTGGTTCCTATAAGGCCAATGCCTTCAATCAATGGGCAAAATTTAAAAAAATGTGGAGGCATTTCTATTTTGGACTTTAAAAAAGGCCCGTGTACACTCTTGGTTGGATTTGATCATATGTATTTCACATTATGTTGACGTAAGATTCTCCTAACAACATTAGTATACATGTATATAGTACACAAAGCACAATGGCCAAGTTACAGACCCTTGAGGGAGACCATACTCCAAATGTATATCTTTAGAAAAAGTACCTGATACTAGTATTCTAAATGAACAATATATTATCAGCTATATACCAGTCATAGGCAGAACACCCAATACCAAAGTCATCTCCGAGCCTTTGCATTAAAATTTTGTGATCCACCGTGAAAAGCCCGTATGTAGATGTTATCTTCAGAAAGAAAAAGCACCCTGTGTAAATGCTATCTTCAGAAGAAGAAAGCACCCTGTGTAGATGTTATCTTCAGAAGATAGCACCCTGTGTAAATGCTATCTTCAGAAGAAAGCACCCTGTGAAAGTGTTATC
Organism: Amphiura filiformis; assembly: GCF_039555335.1. Classification (NCBI taxonomy): domain Eukaryota; kingdom Metazoa; phylum Echinodermata; class Ophiuroidea; order Amphilepidida; family Amphiuridae; genus Amphiura; species Amphiura filiformis. The sequence goes on from NC_092647.1 coordinate 13,430,067, forward strand.
TTCAGAAGAAAGCACCCTGTGTAAATGCTATCTTCAGAAGAAGAAAGCACCCTGTGTAAATCGAGGGCTTAGAGTAAGAACTAGCTATGTCCACAATTACATGTTACTCATTTCGGCAACAAATGGATGGTTAATTCTGCCCTCCAAAATAAATGCAAGTGACTTTGGGGTATATGCATGGTCACTTAAACAGTTAGCATGGTTAGTTAGACGCAAGTGACCATTTACATACCCCCAAAGTCACTTACATTATATTATAGAGAGCAGAATTAACCGTCAATTTGTTGCCGAAATGAGTAACATGTAATTGTGGATATAGCTAGTTCTTGCTCTAAGCCCTCGAAATGCTATCTTCAGATGAAAGCGCCCTGTGAAAATGCTATTTTCAGAAGAAGAAAGCACCCTGTGTAGATGTTATCTTCAGAAGATAGCACCATGTGAAAATGTTATCATCAGAAGAAAGCACCCTGTGTATATGCCATCTTCAGAAGATAGCGCCCTGTGTAAGTGCTATCTTCAGAAGATAGCAGCCGGTGTAAATGCTATCTTCAGAAGAAGAAACACCCTGTGTAAATGCTATCTTCAGAAGATAGCAGCCTGTGTAAATGCTATCTTCAGAAGAAGAAACACCCTGTGTAAATGCTATCTTCAGAAGATAGCACTCTGTGTAATTGTTATCTTCAGAAAATAGCACCCTGTGTAATTGTTATCTTCAGAAAATAGCACACTGTATAAATGTTATCTTCAGAAGATAGCATCCTGTGTAATTGTTATCTTCAGAAGGTAGCACTCTGTGTAATTGTTATCTTCAGAAGATAGCACTCTATGTAAATGCCATCTTCAGAAGATAGCACCCTGTGAAATGTTATCTTCAGAAGATAGCACCCTGTGCAATGTTATCTTCAGAAGATAGCACCCTGTGTAAATGTTATCTTCAGAAGATAGCACCCTGTGTAATTGTTATCTTCAGAAGATAGCACCCTGTGTAATTGTTATCTTCTGAAGATAGCACACTGTATAAATGTTATCTTCAGAAGATAGCATCCTGTGCAATTGTTATCTTCAGAAGGTAGCACCCTGTGTAATTGTTATCTTCAGAAGATAGCACCCTATGTAAATGCCATCTTCAGAAGATAGCACCTTGTGTAAATGTCATCTTCAGAAGATAGCACCCTGTGAAATGTTATCTTCAGAAGATAGCACCCTGTGAAATGTTATCTTCAGAAGATAGCACCCTATGTAAATGCTATCTTTAGAAGATAGCACCCTGTGTAAATGCTATCTTCAGAAGATAGCACCCTGTGTAATTGTTACACACGGAGCTCACGACTGAGCACAAATCTAAAAATGCATAAATGGGACCGAAAACACCGTGAACCAGGACTGGAAATCATCTGACAATTACATTATTGTTACAAAATAATTTAGGCCTGATTCTTGCAAATGAGAGAGCACAAACTACCAATGCACCAGTAGGCCTACTATCAAAACAACACGGAGCTGAAACACCGGGAACAACCACAGGAAACCATCCAAAAATGCATTCAATGTTCCAAAATAATTTAAATCTTGCAAAGTAACAAAAACAAATGAAAGCACAAATCAACCAATGCACAATTACTATCAAAACAACACGGAACCGAAAACATCGGGAACCACCACAGGAAACCATCCAATAATGCATTTTTGTTCCAAACTAAATTAGAATAATAAAAACACATGAAAAAGAAATTCAATCATCAGAAATAGCTCATTTTGGTACAAAATTATTATTTTGATTTATTCATCAAATTACAAAAACCAATGAAAACAAAGATCATGCAATGTTTGGCATGTTCAAAACAATATGGAGCCTAAAACACTGGGAACCACCGCTGGAAAACATCTAAAAATCTCATTTTTGTTCAAAAATAATACAAATCTATAAATCACCAAAAAATGATAATGCCAACCCCTGCCAGATTGACACTTGCCAACCTGGTACAATTGGCAGATGCCAATGATTTCTGACACTCTGGATATTGATGGCAAATGCCAATTTGGCCCGTGACTGCAAATGCCTGGTTGTATGCAGACACCTTGCACATTCATCTGTGTCGAACCTGGCAAATGCCACATTGGTATCAGTTGGCAAGTGCCAACCTGGCACTAGGTGGCATATTTTCCCTGTGTATCAGAAGTCTGCATGAATTTGCAATACTTCATTTCAGTTGGGTTTACATGATAATAGTTATGAATTAAACTTTGACGCTCATTCCTAAAATAATTACACACTAGAACAAAATGCAGCTCATCTTCGACTGTAATGATAATTTATCCCTGTGTAAATTATATCGTCAGTAGATTGTACCCTTGAGTAAATGTTATCTTGAGTAGATAAGCAGCCTTGTGTAAATTTTATCTTAAGGGTAAATGCGGTATTATTGGTCCAGGAAAGTTTCCCGGTTGGTCGAAGCAGCCCCATCCCCCATAAAGTCGATTTTCATTGTCTAAATCTATATATTATTGGAAAATAACACTTTGATGGTTTGCAAATGTTCATTCTACAAATCATATACTTTGATAACTCACTTGATTTATTGTTGCTAATGAGTTATGTACGTTTTACAAAAGTGTTGTTGTTTCAGTCCTCTTTACAACATAACTCAAGAACCACAGGACCTACAAAAGTATATCTGTGATATTTCTGTGATATTTGAATTTTTCTACAAACTCGCTATGAAATGATCAATGCAAATTTTGCCAAAGCGCGCTACCATTCGCAAGATGCTGTGAACTACCAAATCGCAACAATTTAAAATAGTTGCTAACCTTAAGTAACCTTATGCTATCTTCAATATATAACACCCTTGTGTAAATGCTATCTTCAGAAGATAGCACTCGGTGTACATGCTATCTTCAGAAGATAGCACTCTGTGTACATGCTATCTTCAGAAGATAGCACTCTGTGTATATGCTATCTTCAGAAGATAGCACTCTGTGTACATGCTATCTTCAGAAGATATCACTCTGTGTATATGTGTTATCTTCAGAGGATAGCACTCTGTGTACATGCTATCTTCAGAAGATAGCACTCTGTGGACATCATGCGCGTACGCAGGAATTTCTAAAGGGGGGTGTGATGATAAAAAGTAACAAAATAAAGAAATGACCGCTTTGATAACTCACTTGATTTATTGTTGCTAATGAGTTATGTACGTTTTACAAAAGTGTTGTTGTTTCAGTCCTCTTTACAACATAACTCAAGAACCACAGGACCTACAAAAGTATATCTGTGATATTTCTGTGATATTTGAATTTTTCTACAAACTCGCTATGAAATGATCAATGCAAATTTTGCCAAAGCGCGCTACCATTCGCAAGATGCTGTGAACTACCAAATCGCAACAATTTAAAATAGTTGCTAACCTTAAGTAACCTTATGCTATCTTCAATATATAACACCCTTGTGTAAATGCTATCTTCAGAAGATAGCACTCGGTGTACATGCTATCTTCAGAAGATAGCACTCTGTGTACATGCTATCTTCAGAAGATAGCACTCTGTGTATATGCTATCTTCAGAAGATAGCACTCTGTGTACATGCTATCTTCAGAAGATATCACTCTGTGTATATATGTTATCTTCAGAGGATAGCACTCTGTGTACATGCTATCTTCAGAAGATAGCACTCTGTGTACATGCTATCTTCAGAAGATAGCACTCTGTGGACAACTGGACATACTATCTTCAGAAGATAGCACTCGGTGTACATGCTATCTTCAGACGATAGCACTCTGTGTACATACTATCTTCAGAAGATAGCACTCTGTGTACATGCTATCTTCAGAAGATAGCACTCTGTGTACATGCTATCTTCAGAATATAACATAAATGTAATGTTATTTATATTATTGTTCTTCCTCGATTTGATGCCCGGGGTCACTCCCGTTGTGGCCTGTACATCATCTGCGAGAAAAAAAGGCGTATAAGGGGTAGTTTTTCGTCCATATAGGCACGATACGCGCGTATCGTGTTTAGGGTGTCAAAAATATGACAAATTTGAAGGAAAAAAAAGGGTAGCAAAATTGCAATGTGCTAATACGCGGAAAGGGTATGTAAATTGGATAGATCGACAGATAAATATGAAAGGTGAAATGCTCTTCAAAAAGCATAAATTTGTGGTGGAAATTTTCCAGAAAATCCCGGAGAAAATAACCATAATGACGAGTACCAGTCGCCAAAACAAACCATGTTTACGGTGTGTGAAATACCACAACAATCCTTTAGGGTATTAAATTTGATGCAAGGAATAAAATCCCTGTTTAGGGTATGAAAACATGCGTGTGTTACCTGTTTAGGGTATTGTTAGCCAATGGTTAAATCCTTGTTTAGGGTGCTTTTCAAATGTTGATTCACGCGGATGAAGTACAGGCCACAAAGGGAGTAGCCCCCCCCCCCGGGATTTGATGTCAGTTTGTCACATTTGGGTATTTCAGTTGAAATTCATAAACCTCGTATGGAAGACATGACTTCAATATCCCACACAGGGGTGTAGATTCACCCATTCAGGTAACGCCATTTGGAATTCTCACTCCCTGTGTGGAAGATTAAAGTCATGTCTTTCATAAGGGGTTGTATGGATTTCAACTGGAATTATAGCCCATAGGCATATTATACGGATGATGAAAATCTTATATCGCAATCTATCTTAAGGGAACTGGAATGAGCGTTTTGAGCGTTTCGACAGTATTTTTTGTGGACATGAGAGCACATCAGACCTATCGAATTGCATTCTGAATACGAAGAATGTCTTTCTGATATCAAATAAATTTCATTTTATGAAATTTACGATATAATACAAATTTTATGACAAATTGATAACATTTGATATTTTTCGCATTTATGAGATATAACAGTCCTCGAAGTAAATTTTATAAATTTAATGATATATTCTTAAAATGTATGTATCTGGGAGGAAAAGCCGACGATCAATTGAAAAATCTGACCTTTCATATTGAAGAAATGGATTTTTTTTCCCCAAAAGACCTTTTTCATTTTGGTGTTTTGGGGAAAAAAAAATCCATTTTCAATACGAAAGGTCAAAATTTTCAATTGATCGTCGGCTTTTCATCCCACCCACATACACTTCAAATATAAATCATCAGATTTATAAATTTTTCTTCGAGTACTATTAAATATCAAAAATATCAACTTTTAATGATTTGCCATAAAATGTATATTACATTGCGAATTTCAAAAAATCAAAATTATTTGATATCAGAAGGACATTCTTTGTATTCAGAATGCAATTCGATATGTCTGATGTGCTCTCATGTCCAAAAATAAATACTGCCCAAACGTTCATACCCCTTACCTTAAAAAATAAAATATTATCTAACATCTGTATGATGGTGAAATACACCACCCCTCTTTGATGCATACATTATGCTTCGCTTCATGTGCCTTCCATTCAAAGTTTTTTTTTCGAGATACTAATATTTTTCCACCACAACACAATACATTAACTATTGTAAAATGGGGTAACTTCGGTCAGCGGGGTAACTTTGGTCAGTCGAATATATTTTTTTAAATTGTCATATTTTTATACAGCAATATTGTTTTTAGTCATATTTGGTGTCAATTTGTTAAGAAATATATTTGGAAGAAATCAGGAATTTTGACCAAAACATTTTTTTCAGAAAATATAATTATTTCTTTTTGTGATCAAGGATGTTTGCTTGATTAATTTTGCAAGGGGTCAAATGTCACAAAAAACAACAACTTGCCCATATACAGCGAAGAACAATTTTTTTAATTTTTTTCCTTCGTGAATGTAATACTCTGCCAAAGTTGCCCCAAATGCGGGGTAATGGTTAGGCTATTTTTTAACCCCTAGGGCACCCTTAAAAAATTATTAAATTTTTTTTCAACTTCAAAGTGACGAAGGGAGCCCTAATGTCACAAAAAAGAGATAATTAGAAATACAATTGGTTTTGTTTGGAGTGGTTTAAAAACTCTCAAAAGTGCCCAAATTTACCCCATTTTACGGTATATAGGCTTTACCACATCCGTGGTTTGGGTTGGTTTTGAGTCTTGTTGCCAGTAATAATCTGTTACTGGAAAGTTCTGCCAATTTTTGAAATCTTCAGAATGATATGTTCTGTAATCTAACAGCTCTTCCATACATTGTATGGCGATTGGATCAGATTCATAGTCCAACTTATTAACAAATAACTGCGGAGTTCTGTAAAAATGTTTCAGATAACCTGCAGAAAAAAAGACATAGTCCATTTGCCTTCTTTCCAATACACTTGGGACGGTCCCCAAACTTCATGTGATGCTGGCCTCGTTTACGAAAGCGGACGTTGCAGTCCATAGAAGGCTGGACATGTCCACCTGGAGCATAGGGCAGCCTATTTAATGCAGGTGTGAAGTATTCATCGGACACATAGACATCCTTTAACCAATATAGGAAATCCTTCGCAACTCTGTCGTAAATTGTAAAGTTAGCAAATTCTCGAGTTGCTGCAATATACGTGTCCCCTCCATAGAGTTTAATATTGTGTGGTGCTGTCCCAGTTCCGTTTGTCTTTTGAAATCGTCGTCTTTCATTCCCGGTGTCCTTCCTTTGGTAGCCTTCTATACAATTGTGATTGTTATATGCTTTCAACTGCTGCACTATCTCAAAATTTGTTTTCAAAGGGAAATCCATACCACATAGATTTAATATATACCTCCATTGAACAGGGTGGTTTAAAAGATCTTCTACACAATGTAGATCTGCCAATAAAGCTTCATATGATCCCCATTTGACGTTTTCATGTTTAGAAGTGATGAACACGTTGTTGAAACACTGTGATAAAGTCCGAATTGCTTTGTGAAATTGGGGAGGAGATTTTTTGTCAACGTGTATACAGTAGACATTTTGAGGCTGGTAGATTGCTCGCAATAATCGTTCTACCTAAAAAATAACAATAAGCGTGGAATTAATTACATTATTTCTAAAACAAAGTAGGCCTACAATGTTTCGGCTAATAAAAGTTCTTTGCCAAGACCAAAGGAAAAACATACGTTTTTCTGCTGACAGTTTCGCCAGAAACCTTCTGGCTTTCTCAAAGCGATTGATGTTGTTATTGATCCATCTGCTTGGAGCGGGAATCCCGGCCGGATGTTATTGTTTTACCGGAAGTACTCCTGTCTCCAACGTTGGTCTTGAGCAGACGATCAAAGATGTGGCTTAGAAAGAATGTCCCCTCGTCTCTGTTCATGGTGTTGTCTCCTCTCTTGCGAATCCATACTGATTCCTTGACCCATCGTGCCCTGCGGTTTTCTTCCCTATCAAGGATTGATGAGCTGTCCCACTCTATTAAATGGATGGCCCTTGACACGTGATCTGTGATGGCTGATTTGTTAATTTCGGTGAGCGATTCCTTTCTCTTAGATCGTGTGTTTTTAAGTTGGATAGCTTTTTCCGCTTCTCTTTTGTGTTCATTTAATAGACTGGGACAGCTCATCCCCGGGAGCTCATCAATCCTTGATAGGGAAGAAAACCGCATTGCAAGATGGATCAAGGAATCAGTATGGATTCACAAGAGAGGAGACAACACCATGAACAGAGACGAGGGGACATTCTTTCTAAGCCACATCTTTGATCCTCTGCTCAAGACCAAAATTGGAGACAGGAGTACTTCCGGTAAAACAATAACATTCGGCCGGGATTCCCTCTCCAAATAGATGGATCAATAACAAACTGTCTGCAGAAAACTGTCAGCAGTAAAAGTTTTTCCTTTGGTCTTGGCAAAGAACTTTTATTAGCTGTTTAATCAACAGACCTGATGAACCTCTTCAGTCAAAGTACAGTGTATGTTATAATAGGCTATTTTATTTGAAATTCATTTTGGATCAAGGTAGGGCAAAATTTCATAATTTTGCGCGCTTCGCGAGCCCATCAAATAGCAAAATTCACATTAATTTTGGGATAAACTAGTCTGAAATTAAAACTGTCGACAGCATATACCTGTCTAACTTATTAAAATGTTTAAATTATTGCTGGGATTTTTCTCTTTTGAATGAGCTTTTTTAAAAGCTTGAATGTTATAATGATATGGAGAAAATTTCGTATAGAATAGGGTTATGTATTTCATGGAAAGGCTACACATATCTGGTCTTAGCAGTTTATACAGACAGTGACAGTGTTTTATGTCATCATCATCATCAACATCATCATCGTCATCGTCATCGTCATCGTCATCGTCATCGTCGTCGTCGTCGTCGTCGTCATCGTCATCGTCATCGTCATCATTGTCATCGTCATCGTCATTGTCGTCGTCGTCATCATCGTCATCGTCATCGTCGTCATCGTCATCATCGTCGTCATCATCGTCATCATCGTCATCGTCATAATTGTTTAAATTTGGTTGCTTTACCTGTGCTGCATTCTTGTAGACCACCATACTGTATGCGATAGGGAATTCAGCCTCATCCTCTGATAATGGCTGCTGTGGATACATTCGACCATGTTTATATTTATCACAATTATGAGCCCACTCTGCCACCTGTAGAAAGGTAATAAACACACAAATTAGCAGCTTCAAATCATAATCAGACCCGATTGTCAGACTCATCTTCTCACCAACTTTACCCCATCAAATTGCAGATTTTTGGTGAATGAATGAAGAATGAATGATTGGGTGATTGATTGTTTGATTGATTGATTGATTAATTGATAGTGAGTGAGTGAGTGAGTGAGTGATGATTGAGTGATTGAGTGAATGAGTGAGTGATTGGGTGATTGAGGGGGTGATTGAGGGGGTGAGTGTGTGATTGGGTGAGTGAATGATTGATTGATTGATTGGTTGTGAGTGCGTGAGTGAGTGAGTGATTGAGTGGGTGAGTGGATGAGTGGATGAGGGGGTGAGTGGGTGATTGATTGATTGATTGATTGTGAGTGAGTGAGTGAGTGAGTGAGTGAGTGAGTGAGTGAGTGAGTGAGTGAGTGAGTGGGGGTGGGGGTGAGTGAGTGAGTGAGTGAGTGAGTGAGTGAGTGGGGGTGCGAGTGAGTGCAGTGAGGATGGTTAGTGAGTGTATAGCCAGCGTCAATTTTACCTTCTTATCACGTGGAATTGGTACATTCTTCGTCATTAACTTAGCTCGTTCAATCGTGGTTTTATTGCCAGAAAAATAGCTGCACAGTTCACAGGGTAATGCTTGTGGTATGGCTCCGGTAACCAGTTGAAAATTGGCTCTTGTTGGTCCACCCTAAATGACTCGTTTGCGTTGTTATTGGGATGAATGGAATCTGGATAACATGGATAGGGGAAAAGATGCTTTTTTTAAAAAAATATTTAGGAGAAACAGTCTATTCTATTAAAAAATTGAAATAGAAGGACCTCAACTGAGTTTCAATAGTACAATTAAAATTAGCACTATGAATATCATTCCATTCCACTTCATCCAAAATATCCAAATAATCGACCCATACAACGAATTTAGTTGATTCCATTTAGGTGTAAGTTGGGATATGTGTCAACATATGCCAAAAATCAAGTTTGAAACAAATTAACCAACTTCACATTATAAGATCGTACATTATGACTTTAATTTAAATTATACTTAACTTACCTGAGTATGTTCTGATAACATCGGTGGTACTATGATGTCCCATTGTGATCAATGGAACATTGTGTTTGGCAACAGCAGATCTTAAACTAGGCAGTTTGGTAGTAGAAATTAAAATCGCTATAACTACTAATATTGAAAAACCAAAAAACACATATTTGGTCGAGCCTATTGAATGTTGACCTAAATTATATATACTATCACCCATCGCGCGTCTACATGTAGCATATCGGTATAATACGTTATAAAAAATAAAGGTATTTATTACTAGTTAAAATGAACAGGTATACGTGTTGATATCACAGTCGCTGAAAACAGTCGAATTTGTGTAAAATTTGCCCTTATGGTTCGGGTCAATGCGTTTGGAAACAATAAGCCCATTATTATGATAGTGAGACCGACCGTGGAAATAGTAGATCTACTTCCATGGAGAGAACCGACTGGTGTTATTTATTGTTCCATTCCAAGTTTGACATTGACACTTGCTTAGCATTTGAATAATAATAATGATAATAATAATGATAATAATAATAATAATAATAATAATAATAATAATAATAATAATAATAATAATAATGATAATAATAATATTAATAACAATAATAATAACAATAATAATAATAATGATAATAATAATAATAATAAGCATAATAACAATAATAATAACAATAATAATAATAATGATAATAATAATAATATTAATAACAATAATAATAATAATAATAATAATCATCATAATAATAATCATAATAATAATAATAACAATAACAATAATAATAATAAGGACAAGGACTACAATTACTACACTGAAAATTCAGCAACTCAATGCAAGTAGTTATTGATTTATTGATCAAACATTGGTTTTCCCTCATTTTTGACTGTAACTCCACAACTATTGTCTGTGCTGAAATAAAATTTCCAGCGCAGTAGTTGTAGTCCTTGCCCCTATAATGTACATATCTTACTTGTCACCAATGCACTATAATTTTTGAGAAAAATGCAAAATTAGGCACAAAATTGGGCAGGGGTGTAGTACCCCCTTATAAGCAGAGGATAGGCATAAAACAAAATTTTTAGGGGGAAGTGTTAGCTTTCGTTCGATATAAAAAACTTCTGATTGGATGAAGAGAACACTTGAGGTTTTGACAAAAACCAATCACAGATGCCTATTTTCCACTATCTCACACAGCTCTTATGACGATATGCACTCAACCGTGTAGTAAAAAAACAGACTGCATAGAGGCAGACTTGCTGTGTTTGGAAATATGTTGTGTACTTGAGTGTATCGAGGTGGAAACTGTACGTATAGACGCATTTATAAGAGAATCGTTTTGTATAGTCAAACCTTTTCATATGGTCGGCTAAAGATGGTACTACTCGGTGTTAGCTGTCTGCTGAGTATAGCACTACTCGGTGTTAGCTGTCTGCTGAAGATAGCACAACTCGGTGTAAGCTGTCTACTGAAGATAGCACTACTCAGTGTTGGCTGTCTACTGAAGATAGCACTACTCTGTGTCAGCTGTCTACTGAAGATAACACTACTCGGTGTTAGCTATCTACTGAAGATAGCACTACTCGGTGTTATATGTCTACTAAAGATAGCACTACTCGGAATTAGCTGTCTACTAAAGATAGCACTACTCGGTATAAACTGTCTACTGAAGGTAGCACTACTCCGTGTGAACTGTCTACTGAAGATAGCACTACTCGGTGTCAGCTGTCTACTGAAGATAGCACTACTCCGTTTTAGCTGTTTACTGAAGATAGCACTACTCAGTATTAGCTGTCTACTGAAGATTGCAATAATTGATGTTAGCTGTCTACTAAAGATAACACTAATCGGTGTTAGGTATAGTCTTTATACCTTTCTTGAGTCAGTAAATTAGATATTGTTTTTATAAATTTTTTTGAGAAAATCTCACAAATTCATTATACTTTACTGACTCGAGAAAGGTATGCGGACTATATCTACTAAAGATAGCACTACTCATTAGCTGTCCAATGAAGATAGCACAACTCGATGTTAGCTGTCTACTGAAGATAGCACTACTCGATGTTAGCTGTCTACTGAATATAGCACTACTCGGTGTTATCTGTCTACTAAAGATAGCACTACTCGGTATTAGCTGTCTAATGAAGATAGCACTACTCGGTATTAGCTGTCTACTGAAGATAGCACTATATCTATTAGCTCTCTACTATAGACAGCACTATTCGGTGTTATCTGTCTACTGTAGATAGCACTACTCGGTGTTAGCTGTCTACTGAAGATAGCACTACTCGGTGTTATCTGTCTACTAAAGATAACACGACTAGGTATTAGCTGTCTAATGAAGATAGCACTATATCTATTAGCTCTCTACTGTAGATAGCACTACTCTGTGTCAGCTGTCTACTGAAGATAGCACTACTCGGTGTTAGCTGTCTACTGAAGATAGCAATACTCGGTGTTAGCTTTCTACTGAAGATAGCACTACTCGGTGTTATCTGTCTACTAAAGATAACACTACTCGGTATTAGCTGTCTACTGAAGATAGCACTATATCTATTAGCTCTCTACTGTAGACAGCACTATTCGGTGTTATCTGTCTACTGTAGATAGCACTACTCGGTGTTAGCTGTCTACTGAAGATAGCACTACTCGGTGTTAGCTTAGCTGTCTACTGAGTACAGCACTACTCGATGTTAGCAGTCTACTGAAGATAGCACTACTCGGTGAGCTGTCTACTGAAGATAGCACTACCCGGTGTTAGCTGTCTACTGAAGATAGCATTGCTGTAAGTAACTTTAAAAGACATCATAAAAGATAGCACTACTCGATGTAAGCTGTCTTCTGAAGCTAGCACTACTCGGTATTAGCTGTCTACTGAAGATAGCACTATTCAGTGTTAGCTAATCGGTGTTAGCTGTCTATTGAAGCACTACTCGATGTTGGCTGTGTTCTGAAGATAGTACTACTCGATGTTAGCTGTTTGCTAAAGATAGCACCACTCGGTGTTAGCTGTCTACTGTAGATAGCACTAATCGATGTTAGCACTACTCAATGTTACTTGTTTACTAAGGATTGCACTACTCGGTGTTAGCTGTCTACTGAAGATAACACTAATCGGTGTTAGCTGTGTACTGAAGCACAACTCGATGTTAGCTGTCTAGGCCTACTGAAGATAGCACTACTCGGTATTAACTGTCTACTGAAGATAACACTACTCGGTGTTAGCTGTCTACTGAAGATAGCACTACTCGGTGTTAGCTGTCTACTGTATAGATAGCACTACTCGGTGTTAGTTGTCTACTGAACAAGATAGCACTACTCGATATTAGCTGTCTACTGAAGATAGCACTACTCGGTTTTAGCTGTCTACTGAAGATAGCACTACTCGATATTAGCTGCCTACTGAAGATAGCACTACTCGGTATTACCTGTCTCGCTGAAGATAACACTACTCGGTATTAGCTGTCTACTGAAGATAGCAGTACTCGGTATTAGCTGTCTACTGAAGATAGCACTACTCGGTATTACCTGTCTCGCTGAAGATAACACTACTCGGTATTAGCTGTCTACTGAAGATAGCACTACTCGGTTTTAGCTGTCTACTGAAGATAGCACTACTCGATATTAGCTGCCTACTGAAGATAGCACTACTCGGTATTACCTGTCTCGCTGAAGATAACACTACTCGGTATTAGCTGTCTACTGAAGATAGCAGTACTCGATGTTAGCTGTCTACTGAAGATAACACTAATCGGTGTTAGCTGTGTACTGAAGCACAACTCGATGTTAGCTGTCTAGGCCTACTGAAGATAGCACTCCTCGGTATTAACTGTCTACTGACGATAACACTACTCGGTGTTAGCTGTCTACTGAAGATATCACTACTCGGTGTTAGCTGTCTACTGAAGATAGCACTACTTGGTGTTAGCTGTCTACTGAAGATAGCAATACTCGGTGTTAGCTGTCTACTGAAGATAACACTACTCGATGTTAGCTGTCTACTGAAGATAGCACTACTCGGTGTTATCTGTCTACTGAAGATAGCACTACTCGGTGTTAGCTGTCTACTGAAGATAGCACTACTCGGTGGTATCTGTCTACTGAAGATAGCACTAATCGGTGTTAGCTGTCTACTGAAGATAGCACTACTCGGTGTTAGCTGTCTACTGAAGATAGCACTACTCGGTGTTAGCTGTCTACTGAAGATAGCACTACTCGATGTTAGCTGTCTACTGAAGATAGCACTGCTCAATGTTAGCTGTCTACTGAAGATAGCACTAGGTGTTAGCTATCTACTGACGATAACACTACTCGGTGTTAGCTGTCTACTGAAGATAGCACTACTCTGTGTTATGTTAGCTGTCTACTGAGTAGGCCTACAGCACTACTCGATGTTAGCAGTCTACTGAAGATAGCACTACTCGGTGTTAGCTGTCTACTGAAGATAGCACTACTCGGTGAGCTGTCTACTGATGATAGTACTACCCGGTGTTAGCTGTCTACTGAAGATAGCATTGCTGTAAGTAACTTTAAAAGACATCCCCAACAACATATCAAAAAAGGAGAAAAAGGGAAAGGCTTTTTGTTTCATGTAAATTAGCATATTCCCACCTGGGCCTATATAATACTTCCCTTTTCTCCTTTTGTTGTTCAGGAGGGTGCTTAGAGGGTGCATTAGTAAGCAAAAACATTCATGGTGTTTACAATTATGTCCGGGTAGGTGTGCCCATTATTTTACGTTTACTTAAACTTACTAGTCTAACCGGGAACACCCATAACAATAATACTCGTTGAATTCATTAGTCTGTTTCTGTCTCTCCGACTGAAAAGTAATTTTGGACTTAGACAGTGGCTTTCCGTAGGCCTATCTCGAAAAACCCATTGCGTTATAACCTGTTAATCGTTTATATATGATTTTTTTGTTAGCTGTCTACTGAAGATAGCACTACTCAGTGTCAGCTGTATACTGAAGATAGCACTATAGATATCAGTTGTCTACTGAAGATAGCACTACTCGATGTTAGCTGTCTACTGAAGATAGCACTACTCAGTATTAACTGTCTACTAAAGATAGCACTATACTCGGTGTAAGCTGTCTTCTGAAGATAGCACTACTAGGTATTAGCCGTCTACTGAAGATAGCACTACACGGTGTAAGCTGTCTTCTGAAGATAGCACTACTAGGTATTAGCTGTCTACTGAAGATAGCACTACTCGGTATTAGCTGTCTACTGAAGATAGCACTACTCGGTATTACCTGTCTACTGAAGATAGCACTACTCGGTATTAGCTGTCTACTGAAGATAGCACTACTCGGTATTAGCTGTCTACTGAAGATAGCACTATTCAGTGTTAGCTGTCTATTGAAGCAGTACTCAGTGTTAGCTGTCAACTGAAGATAGCACTACTCGATGTTAGCCGTTTACTAAAGATTGCACTACTCAGTGCTAGCGGTCTACTGAAGATAGCACTACTCAGTGTTAGCTGTCTACTGTAGATAGCACTACTCGGTGTTAGCTGTCTACTGAAGATAGCACTACTCAGTATTAGCTGTCTACTGAAGATAACACTACTCGGTATTAGCTGTCTACTGTAGATAGCATTACTCGGTGTTAGCCGTCTACTGAAGATAGCACCACTCAATATTAGCTGTCAACTGAAGATAGCACTACTCGATGTTAGCCGTTTACTAAAGATTGCACTACTCAGTGCTAGCGGTCTACTGAAGATAGCACTACTCAGTGTTAGCTGTCTACTGTAGATAGCACTACTCGGTGTTAGCTGTCTACTGAAGATAGCACTACTCGGTATCGGCTGTCTACTGAAGATAGCACTACTCAGTATTAGCTGTCTACTGAAGATAGCACTACACGGTGTAAGCTGTCTTCTGAAGATAGCACTACTAGGTATTAGCTGTCTACTGAAGATAGCACTACTCGGTATTAGCTGTCTACTGAAGATAGCACTACTCGGTATTACCTGTCTACTGAAGATAGCACTACTCTGTATTAGCTGTCTACTGAAGATAGCACTACTCGGTATTAGCTGTCTACTGAAGATAGCACTACTCGGTATTAGCTGTCTACTGAAGATAACACTACTCGGTATTAGCTGTCTACTGAAGATAGCATTACTCGGTGTTAGCCGTCTACTGAAGATAGCACCACTCAATATTAGCTGTCAACTGAAGATAGCACTAGGCCTACTCGATGTTAGCTGCCTGCTGAAGATAGCACTACTCGGTATTAGCTGTCTCGCTGGCGATAACACTACTCGGTATTAGCTGTCTACTGAAGATAGCACTACTCGGTGTTAGCTTTCTACTGAAGATAGTACTACTCGGTATTAGCTGTCTACTGAAGATAGCACTACTCGGTGTAAGCTGTCTACTGAAGATAACACTACTCGGTATTAGCTGTCTACTGAAGATAGCACTACTCGGTGTTAGCCGTTTACTAAAGATTGCACTACTCAGTGCTAGCGGTCTACTGAAGATAGCACTACTCAGTGTTAGCTGTCTACTGTAGATAGCACTACTCGGTGTTAGCTGTCTACTGAAGATAGCACTACTCGATGTTAGCCGTTTACTAAAGATTGCACTACTCAGTGCTAGCGGTCTACTGAAGATAGCACTACTCAGTGTTAGCTGTCTACTGTAGATAGCACTACTCGGTGTTAGCTGTCTACTGAAGATAGCACTACTCGGTATCGGCTGTCTACTGAAGATAGCACTACTCAGTATTAGCTGTCTACTGAAGATAACACTACTCGGTATTAGCTGTCTACTGTAGATAGCATTACTCGGTGTTAGCCGTCTACTGAAGATAGCACCACTCAATATTAGCTGTCAACTGAAGATAGCACTAGGCCTACTCGATGTTAGCTGCCTGCTGAAGATAGCACTACTCGGTATTAGCTGTCTCGCTGGCGATAACACTACTCGGTATTAGCTGTCTACTGAAGATAGCACTACTCGGTGTTAGCTTTCTACTGAAGATAGTACTACTCGGTATTAGCTGTCTACTGAAGATAGCACTACTCGGTGTAAACTGTCTACTGAAGATAACACTACTCGGTATTAGCTGTCTACTGAAGATAGCACTACTCGGTGTTAGCTGTCTGCTGAAGATAGCACTACTCATTATTAGCTGTCAACTGAAGATAGCACTACTCGATGTTAGCTGTTTACTGAAGATAACACTACTCGATGTTTGCTGCCTACTGAAGAAAGCACTACTCTGTGTTTGCTGCCTACTGAAGATAGCACTACTCTGTGTTAGGTTAGCTGTCTACTGAGTACAGCACTACTCGATGTTAGCAGTCTACTGAAGATAGCACTACTCAATATTAGCTGTCAACCGAAGATAGCACTACTCGATGTTAGCAGTCTACTGAAGATAGCACTAGTCGGCGAGCTGTCTGCTGAAGATAGCACTACTCGGTGTTTGCTGTCTACTGAAGATAGCACTACTCTGTGTTAGGTTAGCTGTGTACTGAGTACAGCACTACTCGATGTTAGCAGTCTACTGAAGATAGCACTACTCAATATTAGCTGTCAACCGAAGATAGCACTACTCGATGTTAGCAGTCTACTGAAGATAGCACTAGTCGGCGAGCTGTCTGCTGAAGATAGCACTACTCGGTGTTATCTGTCTACTGAAGATAGCACTACCCGGTGTTAGCTGTCTAATGAAGATAGCACTACTCGGTATTAGCTGTCTAATGAAGATAGCACTACTCGGTGTTATCTGTCTACTGAAGATAACACTACTCGGTGTTAGCTGTCTACTGAAGATGGCACTACTCGATGTTAGCTGTCTACTGAAGATAGCACTACTCGGTGTTAGCTGTCTACTGAAGATAGCACTAGTCGGTATTAGCTGTCTACTGAAGATAGCACTACTCGATGTTAGCTGTCTACTGAAGATAACACTACTCGGTGTTAGCTGTCTAATACAGATAGCACTACTCGGTATTAGCTGTCTACTGAAGATAGCACTACTCTATGTTAGATGTCTAGTGAAGATAGCACTAGGTGTTAGCTGTCTACAGACGATAACACTATTCGGTGTTAGCTGTCTACTGAAGATAGCACTACTCAGTGTTAGCTTTCTACTGAAGATAGCACTACTCGATGTTAGCTGTCTACTGAAGATAGCACTAGTCGGCGAGCTGTCTGCTGAAGATAGCACTACCCGGTGTTAGCTGCCCAGCAAACACAAAAACGTTTTTAAAACGTTTTAAATAAGTTACATTTTGGCTTTTGGTTCAGGTAAAAACGTTTTAATAACATTAAAATGTCGGGTTATATAAAGGTCATGATAACGTTTTAAAACGTTTTGTATGAAAACACACTTCAACAATATTTTTAAATGTTTTCAAAAAATGTTATTGTAAACTATTTTTGCAAACATTTTTGCCAAATATTGTGTCAATACTTAAATAACATTATGTTAAAATATTTGAACCCAGGAAACACAGAAATGTTCTTAAAATGTTTTTTTCAAAACCTTTTAATAACATTTAAATGTCGGGTTATATAAAGGTCATGAAAACGTTTTTAAAACGTTATTGAAAATATTTTGGGCAAACATTTTTCGCAAAATATTTTTTCAACTAAAATAACATTCTGTTTAGAATGTTTCGTATCAAGTTTTCAAGAATGTTTTTGGAATGTTATTAAAACGTTTTTATACCCTTTATATAACCCGACATTTAAACGTTTTCTGTAAAACATTTTTGTTTGCTGAGCAGTAGATTATCAAAAATGTTTTTAAGGTTATGAAAACGTTTTATACTCTTAATATACCCTTTATATAACCCGACATTTAAACGTTTTCTGACAACCTTTTATAACCTTTTGCGAATGATGTCGAAAACGTTTTGTGTTTGCTGGGTGTCTACTGAAGATAGCATTGCTGTAAGTAACTTTAAAAGACATCTCCAACAACATATCAAAAAAGGAGAAAAGGGAAAGGCTTTTTGTTTCATGTAAATTAGCATATTCCCACTACTTCCCTTTTCTCCTTTTGTTGTTCAGGAGGGTACTTATATAGAGGGTGCACTAGCAAGCAAAAACATAGCTGCCTCTAATCTCACCATGGAAAATCCACCAATCCTGTTCTGATCCAACAGCTACCTATCTATGAGCTATCTGGGCAGGGCAGTCACTGGGGATGTGGATGTGTTGTGTTTTATGCATGTAATGGTCCGATATGAATTGTTTAAAAAAGGAATGCAAAGCAGTCTGGCAAAAACATCATTTGGTGATCCAATTTTGTCCAGGTAGATGTGCCCATTATTCTACTTTTACTTAAATTTACTAGTCTAACCAGGAACACCCACATCGTTGAATTCATTAGTCTAACACGTTTTTGTCTCTCCGACTGAAAAGTAATTTTGGACTTTGACCATGTTGACAGTGCTACAGGTTTTCCGTATCTCGAAAAACCCATTGCGTTAACCTGTTAATCGTTTATATTACCTTTTTATTATATTTGCCACATAACCATATCATCTGGCACACTCACACCACCCCGCATAATGCATTACCCACCCCCCCGGGGGGGGGGCACTCTAACTTTGGAGGTGACGCGTATGTAGGGCTGTTAAGAGCCCCTTTTTCAGCATCGCTGTCACCCAAAGACCCCATATTTTTTTACGAACACATGCTGATGATGCTCTGTCACCCGAAGACCCCCTATTTTTCCATTTGATCTGTCACCCAAAGACCCTTACAAGTTCAATTTGAACAGCAACTTTCATTTTTCACTGATTTTGCTACTTATTTTGAAAAAAAAAAATGACATTTTAAGCCATTTAGAACTAGAAATTCGATTTTCGAGGTTTTTGTGGCGCTGTTTCGGCTCTCACCCAAAGATTCCATTAAAAAAAGGTCATGTTCTCACCCAATGACCCCATATTTTTTTTTTTTTGCTCTCACCGAATGCCCCTTAGTGCGAAAGTGCCAGCCCTACACCTATATCCATTTCATATTGAAGTGCCCCCCGGTACCCACCTACCCGCACACACTCGCGAAACGCCGAAAAACAGGTATTTATCAGTGTACTGGCCCTCATTCGTATTTTGCCTATATGTTTTCTTTTTTTATATTCAACATTTAAAAGAGGGCGCTATTATCTAATTTTTCTAGTTTGCCTAGCTTGGGTTTTCCATATTCTCAAGTATATTACAATAATTATTGTGGTTGTTTGTTTCTTTTCAAATATGAAAAGAAATTGTGTCTAGTCTCAAAAGAAAGATGTAAATTTTTTTAGTGCAAAAAAATATCGAGTTGGGTGGACCTATTGCAAAATAAAAATCGCGCCGGCATTCTTTATTTCTTGCAAACCTCGTGAAATAATGTTCACTATAAATAGTGAACATTATTTCCAAAGAATGCCTCTGAAGCGTATTTTTACCCCGGGGGTCACTCCCATTGTGGCCTGTACACCATCCGCGATAATGAAAACGTGTAAAAAGGGTCGTTTTTCGTGGGTAGGCACGATACGCGCGTATCGCGTTTAGGGTGTCAAAAACATGAAAAATTGGAAAAAAGGGTAGCAAAATTGCAATTTCTAAATACGCGGAAATGAAATTTAGGGTATGAAATTTGATGTTAGGAATAAAATCCCTGTTTAGGGTGTCGTTTTAGCCAAGGGTTAAATCCTTGTTTAGGGTGCTTTTCAAAAGTTGATTATCGCGGATGGTGTACAGGCCACAATGGGAGTGACCCCCCGGATTTTTACGAATATTGTGAATTAAAAAACCCAAAGTTGCTGAAAATATATTTGCACCGATTTTTGTGAATGTTTGATAAAAAAATTCACGATTTTGTGAATGTAGTCAAAAATACACTATATCAAAATGCATGTAGGCCTATTATTTACATGTATCATTTATCCTCCCATAATATTTAATATCATTACTCTTGGTTTGACACTAATTTTCTTTCTTCTACATAAAGGCAATTCAGTTGAAACTTTTGACACAATTATATTTCAAGAATGCTATACCGGAAGACATCCATTGTAATAATTTATTAATGATCAAAACAAGTTTTACATGTCTCCCCTCTATGTACACTTGTTTGTCAATTGGGTCATTTCTTTCAGACTAGTAATTTGAGGAAAAATCACGAGAATAAAATCTTGTATTGTTGAAAATTGTGTCCAAAGGTCTACTCAGAGACCAACATTATGAAAATGTGATGATTAATGACCTGATTTGATCGCTACCTGAACGGACTACGTGCGATTAATTAGATCATGTTGATATATATTTAATTTGGGGAGTTCGGCATCCTTTTATGTATCACCTGAATTTCTGAAGAAAAAAAATCCTTTAAAAAAGGAATGGGGTTCCTAATTGGAGCTTTGATGTGATGTGCTGAACTGTAACCGTTTACATTTTTTTCTTCTTTAAGGGGGTACTACACCCCTGTGGTAAATTTGTGATATTTTTTGTATTTTTCTCAAAAACTAAAAACACACTGGTAACAAAAGTTATGTATATTGTTGGGGCAAGGAATCCAATTACTACACTGAAATTTCAGTGACTCAAGACAAGCGGTTCAGTATATATGATAGGAAATGAGGTACACATCCTAGCGGTACCTCATTTCTTATCATAAATAACGAACCGATTGTCTTGGGTCACTGAAATTCCAGTGTAGTAATTGGATTCCTTGCCCCTATAATATACATAACTTTTGTTACCAGTGTGTTATTAGTTTTGAGAAAAGTTCAAAATAGTCACAAATTTATCGAAGGTGTAGTACCCCTTAAAACAATAATGTAACATTAGCTTAGTATTAAAACAAAGAAAGATTAGGAAAGCATATTTATTGCAGTGGGAGAGGTGTAAAATCGTACTGTAGGCCTATGTGATGTTTAAGAGCCTAGAGGATTGGTTTCAAATAAAAAGGAATAAAGCTCGGGTTACTATTTCGGTTACTATTGTTAGGAAATGGTTGTCAAGGATTACGGTTAGGGTTTAGGGTAAAGATGGGTTTTAGGGTTTATGGTTATAGGCTATAGGATATAGCTGGATATGGAATGGACGTTAGGATTACGGATAAGGTAAGGGTTAATACGGTTTAGGTCAAGATGGGTAATGTGGGTATACTAGGGTTATGTTTAATGTTATAGTGTTTAGGGTTATCCTGGTCAAAATAAGAACTTCGATATCAGCATGGCTCCAGCAAACTCAAAACGTTTTACAGAAAACGTTTAAATGTCGGGTTTTATATAGGCCTATTGGGTATAGGCCTACTATAACCTTTACCGTAATTCGGAAAACGTTTTTTGAAAACTTTATGTAAAACATTCTAGCATAATATTAGCAAGTGTTGACAAATATTTTCCAATAACATTTTGACAATATTACTAGCTGTTATCACCTCTATAACCCGACATTTAAAAATGTTATTGAAAGGTTTTGTCCAAAAGTAAACCAAAACCAAAGCACGTTTATAACGTTTTGAAAACATTTTGTGTTTACTGGGGGCGGAACTTTATAGCAGAGACATGTCGTAGCGTCATAGGGGCACGTGCCCGCCAATCGATTGCAAATTTTAGAAAATCCGATAGGAAATTGCCAAAAAATGGCTTGCCCCCCCCCCCCGTCAGACCCGGTGCCTCCAATCATTCATGGTCGGTGCCCCCCCCAATATGATGACCCACGCTACGCCACTGGAACTTAGAGGTGAACATTGTTACTGGTACATGTCCCGGGGGGAGGGGGGTCTTCGAAAAATGTTGTACGGGGATGTGCCACGCAGACTTCCGGATGTGACACTATATACTTTTTGCTGGTTTTGCCATCAGTATACCAATTTTTCACAAAAACCACCCAATTGGGCACTTTTAGTGGTTCGTTTGCCCAAATACGTCCATGGGCGCATTCTCCACTGAAAACCCACCCATTGATTTACCAAAATCTTTGAAAAGGTATATACCTCAACCATGTTTTGGGTTCTCGTCCCCTCCCTCCTCAATTTGTGAAATACGCTTTAAATAAGTTTGTCAGAGACAGGCCCGTACGCAGGATTGTTTTCTTTTTGAAAAAGTGGAATTTTTTCCAAGGGGGTGCGATTTTGTGAAAAGTGGACTTTCTTCCCAAACTTTGAACCTTTTTTGACCAAAAAACGTAAAAACTTGATTTTGTTTGCTCGCTACGCTAAAAAATTCCGAAATTTTGGGACTTTTCGCCAGCCCATTCGGGGCTGGTACCTGTTTCAGGTTTGGGGTCAGTTTACTCAAGAGATTATATTTTAGTGGTATTGGAATGATTTTTTTTTTACTTTTTGTGGTTAAATTTTTTTTAAAATATTTTAATTCGATTTGTTAGGAAATAGTAAGTATGTTTTGCCGTTTCAACGAACGAAAATGAGTGAGTATTACCAAAGTTATGTTTGAACTAATTAATTATGACTTTAAAAGTTTAAAGGCCTAAATGTAACAATAATAGTTAATATATATAGCATCATATGGTCAGCAGAAGAAAATCTGACATCACCTATGATGTCATATCAGTGTCCTTGACCGGGGGTCCTTACTCCTTGACCACTGAACAGCGTGATATCATGTTGATAACAGATCTATAGAATCAAAATCTTCATCATATCCCCGGATCATATCACAGATTCTCAACAATCTGTGATCATATGGACCATATTGATGTGAAAGTAGTTATCTATCATATCCTGTGTCGTTTTATGGATAAAATGACTCAAAATGTTATTGATGAAATGGTTGCTGTCATAAACATCAGTTTTGTCTTTTCAACGGGAAAAATCCGATGCAAAATAAAGTTTTTAGGGCCTAGCTATAATATGGGCATAATTTATGCATATAGTATTGAACAATGTACCCCATTTGACATGCACTTATAGATAAATAAATTGTCTTACTTTATTAATTTAATAACTTCTTTATTATAAATAAAATGACACATAACTATTTGATTCATAAAATTACATTCAACAAAATGATTGAAGAGAAAACACACAAGGCACTAGGCAGACTGTTATAGAATGGAGTATGTAAGATGCCATGTCCATAGCTTCGCAGGAGTTTCCGACTAGCAATCAACATGATCAGCACATTCAGAAAAACACAGTTTAAGAGTGAAGATTGTAGTGAGTAACCAGTCCTTTATAAATGTGCTGGCCACTATCTATTATAATATAGTAGGCTTAAACTATACATTGCGAATTAATTAAGTTATTTTAAAATAAAATGTACATGTAAGTTAACTCAAACCGGCAGTGTATATATCGAAAGCAGTGAAATCGGACATTCCTAAGCGAAGATATTGAGTTCGTAAGTTCTGGTATTACAAAATTGGAAATTGAGATATCGTGGGTAAAAAGCTGAAAAGACAAAAAACCCAACGACAACAACAACAACAACAACAACAAAACAAACAGACCAGAACAATTTGGAGTACATGTAATGAATTAAAAGAGTTGACATGAGATTAGGAATTAATGTTTTCTGCTGTTTCAGTGTGCATGTTCTCATCGTTGATGGTTTGGTGGACTGTCATGTAGATGTAAGCGTGATCCTAAAAATGCCTTTCACATTGACCAAAACTAATTACAAGACCTCTTCTACATTGAGGCTGGCTTTCCCTTTTAAAGGGAATTTTTATTGTATACTTTTGCACAATGTCGCACTCCGTACCCCCCCCTGCGCACGGGCCTGACCAGAAAACAGGGATCGCTTCCAATGCCATGTGTTTCTATACATGCTCTAGGGGGTTTATCCTTCAGAATCTCACATCTCTTCCTTTTCTAAACTGCAAAAGACCAAAAACTACTAACAATGCTAATTTTACATGGGGGAGAAAAAAACCACCTCCCTCCCTATATTATAATAAATTCGTGAAAATCCTCCGAACGAGAACCAAAATATTAGTTTTATACGGCCTATTATTTTCCTGAACAAAAACTGTATAGTAAACAAATCCTCTGCTCGTCCATTGTATTATTCCATTTGAAATCCATGTACCCCCTGGAAGACATGAGTCACATGACCCAACACTAGGATCCACAACATGCTCATCTATCAGGGCACAGTTCTGTAGCCCCAATTCATTTGTACATTCATTGAATGACATGACCTTTGAAAATTTGGGTACAAAAACTCATACTCTGCAACTAGAGGTCAAATTTTACACTATAATTGTTTTATTGAGGTTATTGAACTATGTCATTGGGAATGAGGCCATTGTGGTCCATAGTGCAACCTGAATGGGTGACTCCATTTGAAGTCTACACTCCCTATGTGGGAGATTAAGGTCACAGTCTCTAAGTACTAGGGATGTGTGGATTTCTACTGAAATAGCCCATTGAGCTTGTAAAAATACAGATGATATTACTGTTCCATACAAATAGCTTTAAATATCCGAAAAATAACATTTTGACTGTCTTTATCCATATAATATATTTGATAATCTATGCTTTATCCCCGATCTTTATCCCATGGTCTTTGAGGTATAATTTATTTTAAAAAAAACACGGCACAGATACACAAAATACCTCATTTATTTATTTATGATTTACTTATAAGAATTAGCCGTGCGCGACAAACAGGCACAACAAGTCCAAATTTGTAGTAAACAAGACGGGAGCTTTAGATCTTCCATGGCCATCATGGTCATTGGCGTAAAATGGTGTCAATGTTGCGATAAAAACATCGTGTACGGTATCAAAAGAGATGATAATTATCACGATAATACGTGTTTTTGGACAACAAAATGATTTATTAGATGAAAAGACCGTCAGACCACCTTCGAAGGTTTCTTTCTGAAGCGAGACTTCCGACTGTCCAAAGCTGTTCTAGTTCCGACAGCCATGAATAATGACCAGTCTTTTATGAATGAATATTTACCGCGAATAGAGCGATATGATTGGCTGATTTTAATCACGTGTCAAATCTTGTAGAAAACTTTAGATGAGATAAACATGGTATTACATGTTTGGTACAAGGGGGTAAATTGACGGATCCCTGTCTTATTCTGGCTTCATTTATTATTAAATACCTGATCATACATTGAAAAAGTGATCAAAAACCATCAAAATATTTGGGTCCTGACATAGCTGTGAGCGTGACGACGTGTCATGCAATCCGCAATTATACATGAATTACCTGGCAGAAATGAGGTGCAAATGGTCATTTATTATCATCGTTGTGGTGAAACGATTCTGTATGTGACCAAATCTGATCTAAGCATAGCCACCAACTCGCATCAAGTTTTGGACGAAACAATTGAAGGTACTCGAATTAAGGATTAATTAAATCTCGTGCGCTGATTTAATTGACGGTACTTTAGAAGTAATCAACCTGACACGTTTGAGGCATATAAAGGAAGCAATAAAGCCAATTTGAGATAGGTCGATGATAGGTAAGACACACATCGGGATAACCAATATCATGAACTATGATTAAACATATCCACTCGAATTAAAATTAATCCTCATTATCATCTGGATTGCGCATCCCAAAGGTTATTTCTACTTCCATGTTCTTGTCTCATAATTGTAATCATACCTCAATCTTCTGCAAGAATTATACGGATTCATATCATCGATACATGTGATTTAACTTCGGTCACGTCTGTTCAACATAAAATCACCTGGAACGAACATCGCCACAACAGTTTTTGTGCAAACTTTTGAGGATCCTTTCGTCGGCAAAACCTATAAAAGTTTCTCGACGTGAACTTATCAAACTTCACATCATCATGAATTTTGAAAGTCGGACTACTTCCAGCTCTCCAATCGTTGAGGATATGCATGTTTCAAGCAAAATGTTCCACCCAGTGGTATCGGAACCTTATGACAATTCTGGCAATAACAATAGCCATGAAATGACTCCAAATCATGGCAATTTTGTTGGCTTCATGGCGAATGGATACCCATATGTTCCTTCACACCATCACCCAGCGATGAATTCTCATCCTCTACCGGCAAACGTTTCGACTCCAGGCAACGTTCTTCATCAGTCTTTTCAAGGGGATCCATGGTCGGCACCTATTCCCATGGAAAAATCAAGTTGTCAGTTTTCTTTTACTTACTCCCACCACCATCAAGCGGGTAATATGTTAACTGGAGCAGCCAGATCTACCGGGGAACATCACAGTCTACTGAGGGCTAAACTTAGCGGAAACTTCCCCGAGAAACCTTCAGAAATTGGCGCACCAGCTTGCCATATGCAGAGAGTGCCCATGTTGTCCGTATGTGGCGAAAGAGGTAAGAACAAATGAAATGCAATTGTAGAATTACGATTATTTATAAATGAAATAAAATGTTTTATTGACTTTTAAAGTCGTTATCGCACTCATCATAAATATCTTATGTGAGAACATTACTTTCATCATAAACACTTAACAATTGAGGGGATTAATGGTGTCGTAAAATACATTCGCCATTAAATACTTTAATGTTACATTTTAATGTTGTGTGTGTTGATAGGGTTAACGAGCTAGCACTAAATTGTTTAACTATCCACAATTAATGAATACTCACCAATGCTGTGCCAATTCTAATGACGGCGGAATAAATGTAAAGCGCTTTGAGGCTGTTTACGGCATAAAGCGCTATATAAATATCTACATTTATTTATTTATTTATTTAATATTTTACTGTTTAAAAGTTATTCATTTTGTTAGTGATGTTGCTATATTAACACACCAGTCATATTAATTCATAGCTTCTTTTAATTACAATTGTAATTACATAATTGTAATTACATAATTGTAATATCATAATTCTATACACCATTGATATGGTCGGTCGACGTCGAGTATCTCCGCCACTCTTTGCACGTTATTTGAATTTTATTTGCCATATTATGATATTCAAAATACTCTGCAACATTTAAGACTTTCGGTATTTCCAAACTGTATCAACTGACTAGGAGTATTTCGTGATCCTATCATCCTCTTTTCATGACATTTTTCAGTACATATCCACGAAAAAAGCATATTCCCAAAATTTCAGTTGATTCCGATATTGCGTTTGCGAGTTTATGCATGATTATTTGTATTACACTGCTCCATAGACAATACGTTGTAATTTCGTTCTGTGCACTGGTGCACCAGAACGAAATTCAAATTTCACGATATCTTTGCTAAACGAATTAATCTGCAAGAAATATTTTGTACATAAACATTATGTAGCCAGAGGTTTCCAGTGATATAAAAATCTCAACTTTTTTTTGAGAAAAGTGGGGATGAGGCTGTGGATCACGAAATGCCCTTTTAAATGACACTCTTCTTTTTTCTTTCTCTACAACAAATTATGTTAAAAATAATTTTGAAATATAATAAAAACACAGCGCCACTTCGAAGTCCAGAAATATACTTCAATTAACATAAAACTCTTCGAAGTTTGTTACTACCTTTCTGTTTCTGTGCAGGATTTTTAGGTTTCCCACTTTTCTTTGCCTAACTTTTTCTGGTGGAAGAAGCGAAGAAAGTGGCCCGCCCACTTTGTGTTCGAAGATTAAAAACCCTTTGGCAATGGTGAGATCAGCCACATAAATGCCATTGCAGGTCCACATCATCATCTGACCATGCTCCCATATGGCTTCCCTATTTCGGATTTAGTTTTACCATCAAACTTTAATGTTCACGTTTTTGGCTCTTAGCGTAGCTAGGTGAGCCTGAGTCATTGCAGTCAGTGAGGACTGTATTTTTTTTACATATTTTGGCCACTTGCGTTCTTGCTTTTTATGCTAAGGTTTCTTTTGTTTATGATATTTGGCTTTGAAATTACGTTCCAAGGTTTGCTTAGTTATTTAGCAATCGATTGCACTCCTTTAGAAGTGAATTTGGGGTGGGGAAAGTACTTATTTTGAAGTGAGAAAAGTCAAAAGTCGTCATGAGAAACAAGTCATTTCTATCGTTTTGCTTGGTTCCCTGTATGCGCTAGAGATTATTTTGGTCTGAGTAATTTAAGTTGTGAGATCATGGCGGGAATTGACGGATTGCACTATTTTTCTTTGGGAAAGTGACCTTTTATCATGAATTTTTGCGGTGATCTCACATGGACAGAAACGTGATTGGATGATTCCTTTGTCCAGATTGTTTATTGAGTTCTCGGGAGTTTTGTTACCATGGGACAACACTTCAAAATATTTAGAGACCAGCGGCGTAGTAATTTAGTTAAATTAACGCTAAATAACCAGGGTTGCCAAAAAAATTCAGCCCGAATCGCAGGTCAAATAATCGAAAAGTCGCCCAATTTTTTTCTTTACCCTTTGCATTCTATGGGGCAGGAAATTGTCCCGGGGAAAATCTTCAAAAGTCACCTAATTGGGTTACCAAATCGCGGGTTTGACAACCCTGAAAACAACGTCTCGACAGCGAAGGTCACATCTGGCTATTCATTGTCATTGTTTGTCTGGCACCGCTTTCTACAGCGTGGGTTGGGAATTCTGAAAATCTGTAAAAATTACAATTTTGCGGAATAAAGGGTGGGTTTCTAAAAAGCGCAATATATAATTATAAAGCGTGTGGGTAACGCTACCAATTGAAAAAAAAATATAATAAAGTAATTTGATGATCTGTTGAAAAACATTCATATTTTCTTCATAAATCTGGAAAGAAAATGTCAAAAATTAATTTGCTGATGTTTTCAATTCATACGACGTCACCCGTAGAAGAATCGACGCGCCGTGAGTTTTATGAATGAATATAATTTTCAGTCTCTACATCAGCCGCTTTGGCCCGCTCGCTCACACTAGAAGTGGAGCGATCCGAACCACAGCGGCCGTGTAGAGAGTATAGACTGACGTTTTCATGAATTCAGGATCTCACAGGTATCTCAGCCCTTTACAATTTGCCCATGTGTTTATGATAAACAATCTAAAGTCGTATCTTTTCGATGCAGTTGCAGTGATGCAGTTTTGCCAACATTTAATATGTCGCAAATGTTTCAGATGAATAAGAAAATCACGAGTGTTTGATAGATAAGGATAAATTCTGCATCAATTCGGATTCTGAAATGGATTGATGGCGCAGATAATGATAAAATGGACCCGGAAGTGACTGTATGAAACGGCGCGCCGATGTTCAGTCTTCCGAATTTGATAAAGTAATGCTGTAAACAATCTAAAGTCGTATCTTTTCGAAAGATGTTTCAGATGAATAAGAAAATCATGAGTGTTTGATAGATGAGGATAAATTCTGCATCAATTCGGATTCTGAAATGGATTGATGGCGCAGATAGTGCTAAAATGGACCCGGAAGTGACTGTATGAAACGGCGATAGCGCCGACGATGTTCAGTCTTCCGAATTTGATAAGTAAAGCCCGATCCTGACTCCACATCGCAGCGCGATGCGATGCTGCGATGCTATAAAAACTGTAATCTGAGCCAGGTTTTTACGAGCTCAGCGGTGAAAATTCTCATCGCGCGGTGGATCATGGAAATGTTGGTCCGCGAAAAAATTTGAACAATGTTCAACTTTTTCGCATCGCGCTGCGATATCGCAGCCGTGCACGCTTCTGATTGGCTGCTGGAAAATCAAGGTCGGTAGAATGACCTTAAAAGGAGATGCAGACCCCACATGCTTTTAAAACAGCGCAACATCGTGCGATGAAATTAAAATGTACATTTTAATTTCATCGCGCGATGCTGCGATGTTTGAAAAGCATAGCAGCATCGCATCGCGCTGCGAAGTGGAGTCAGGATCGGGCTTAATGCTGTAAGCTTTGGTCACAAACACTGCATAAGGGTGGGGGATCAATTTTGATAAAAAAAGTGTGGGGGAAATATAAATGGTGGGGGTTTGACCCCCTGACAAACGTTCGAAATTTGTAGTTGCTACAACTCAACTGATCATCACTATTTAATTCACTATCTGTTTGTTTGTCTGTGTCTGCCTCTTTTCTCAGAGACTATTGTAGTAGTAGCTCGTTCACGTAGTGATTCCGTTGTCCCACTGGCCTACAAAACTTTATTGCATGGCGATCGGAGTGTTTTCGTCAGAGTACCTCAGACTAGCAATAGTAGCATAGTTATAGTAGGGGAAGCATGTTCCTCAAACTTGGTGGGTGGATGCATCTTTAGTACACCATGTCACATACAATATTTTCTCAATTCGAATTTTATCCTTTCTGGGTAGGCCTATGACTGATTTTGTTACCGTAAAATTTGTGTCAATTCCCGATATCACATGTTAGTACCGTACACTATAAATGCACCAGATTTTGTAGGCTCCAATTGCTGATTACATAAATGAGAACAACTGGTAACCAGCGGCACTGTGCAGTACCGGTCTGTTATTCAATTGCGTTGTGTGTGGGTTACGTGTATTTTATGTGTAAAATGCGGTGATCCACCCAAAAAACAAAATCATCGTATAGACGGGCGTATAGATCCCTGGTACTAGGTGCATCCTGACCCCAGCATAAGTTTGTATTGGTTAGCGGGTCAAGGTCACCTGAGGTCATCCAGGGGTCATCTGAGGTCAAATTTGCAAAAACTGTTGTAGGGGCATGAAACTGGTTACAGTCAACATTTGGAGTCAAATTTTGGGAAGGTCATCCGGGGTCACCCAGGGGTCATCTGAGGTCAAATTACTAAAAACTTGTATGGGCATGAAACTTGGTGGGTACAGTCAACATTTAAAGTCAAATTTTGGGAAGATACTAAAATTGTCGTATGGGCATGAAACTAGGTGGGTACAGTCAACCTTTGGAGTCAAATTTTGGGAAGGTCATTTTGAGGTCATCCGGGGTCACCTAGGGGTCATCTGAGGTCAAATTACTAAACACTGTCGTATGGGCATGAAACTTGGTGGGTACAGTCAACATTTGGAGTCAAATTTTGGGAAGGTCATTTTGGGGTCATCAGGGGTCATCTGAGGTCAAATTACTAAAACTGTCGTATGGACATGAAACTTGGTGGGTACAGTCAACATTTAAAGCCAAATTTTGGGAAGGTCATTTTGGGGTCACCCAGGGGTCATCTGAGGTCATATTACTAAAAACTGTTGTATGAACATGAAACTGGATACAGTCAACATTTGGAGCCAAATTTTGTGGGGTCGCATGTTCCTCGAACTTGATGGGTGCATCTTGACCCCAGGCAGAACAAGTTTGTATTGGTTAGTGGGTCAAGGACACCTGAGGTCATCCAGGGTCATCTGAGGTAAAATTAGCAAAAACTGTCATATGGGCATGAAACTTGGTGGGTACAGTCAACATTTGGAGTCAAATTCTTGGAAGGTCATTTCAGGATCAACCGGTGTCACCCAGGGGTCATCTGAGGTAAAATTGCTAAAAATGTCGTATGGGCATTGGTGGGTACGGCCAACATT
The DNA here is from genome assembly GCF_039555335.1 of Amphiura filiformis. Classification (NCBI taxonomy): domain Eukaryota; kingdom Metazoa; phylum Echinodermata; class Ophiuroidea; order Amphilepidida; family Amphiuridae; genus Amphiura; species Amphiura filiformis. Next base: position 13,461,992 of record NC_092647.1, read on the forward strand.
TGGAGCCTAATTTTGTGGGGTCGTACAGAACAAGTTTGTATTGGTTAGTGGGTCACGGTCACCAGAGGTCATCCAGGGGTCATCTGAAGTCAAATTAGCAAAAAACTGTCGTATGGGCATGAAACTTGGTGGGTACACTACAGTCAACATTTAGAACCAAATTTTTGGGAGGGTATTTTGGGGTCATCCAGGGGTCATCTGAGGTCAAATTACTAAAAACTGTTGTATGTGCATGAAACTTGGTGCGTACAGTCAACATTTAAGAGTCAAATTTTTGGAAGCTCATTTCGGAGTCAGCCAGGGGTCACCTGAGGTCAAATTACTAAAACTGTCATATGGGCATGAAACTTGGTGGGTACAGTCAACATTTGGAGTCAAATTTTTGGAAGGTCATTTCGGGGTCATCTGAGGTCACCATTTAGAGCCAAATTTTTGGGAGGTCATTTTGGGGTCGTCTGAGGTCAATTTAGATGAATTCTAATAGTTGCCAAGGCTTTTGAAAACTAAAAATACTAAAAAAAAGGGGATTTTAAAATTTTGCAGAACAAATTATTCTTGCAGGTTCAGTAGTAATTTGCACAATAATGAATTATTTTCAGATTTTGCAACTCTAATGCGGCAAAAAATACTAATGCGGCGGAGGAAGATTGACCCCCGCATCGAGTTTCAAGGACCGTATTGAATATTTGTGGGGATTTTTTTCAAACTGAAGGTTTAAAAAAATTGGCCGACCTACCCAACCTTTCCATACAGCTACCAACCTGTTGCGCATTCGACTCCAAGAACAATTGCTTGCACAAAAAAAGCGTAGAGCCACAGCGCCATTGGTGCTCTTGTTTGTTTAATATCATGTCTGTAGTTTTCTCATTACACTACAAGATTTAAATTGAGGCCCTTGTTGTATCACAGGGATGTAGAAAGTGGGGGAGCAGGGAGCACCGCTCCTAAAAATGAAATGACTATTAAAATTCAGGGAATAATGCTATATGGGAGAAAAAAGGATAAGGGGTAAAAGAGCATGTTAATTAGACTAGGCGGTTACCCGTATCTCGCGGTTTTCGGCTATCATAATTATTGGCTTTCGCAGATCTCAGAATCAGGGTGTGTCCTTTGGCTAGGTCTGACAAAAAAGTCACTGTGAAAACTTTTGTTTGTTAGTCCAAGGTCCACTCACCCACCAAGTTTGAGCTCCATAGAGGCAATTTTAAATTTCTACCTTTTTTGACCTATGACCTCTTAACCGTAGGTCTGACGAAAAGGTCACCGTGGAAACTTTTGTTTGTTAGTCCAAGGTCAACACACCCACCAAGTTTGAGCTCCATAGAGACAATTTGAAATTTCTACCTTTTTTGACCTATGACCTCTTAACCGTAGGTTTGACAAAAAGGTCACTGTGGAAATTTTTGTTTGTTAGTCCAAGATCCACCCACCCACCAAGTTTGAGCTCCATAGGGGCAATTTGAAATTTCTACCTTTTTTGACCTATGACCTCTTAACCGTAGGTCTGACGAAAAGGTCACCGTGGAAACTTTTGTTTGTTAGTCCAAGGTCAACACACCCACCAAGTTTGAGCTCCATAGGGGCAATTTGAAATTAGACTTCAATTGGACTTGACCCCGGCCTTGACCTTTGACCTTAAAAAATATAAACTCGTTCTTCCTCATACCAAGCTGCACCCACCCACCAAGTTTGAGGAACGCGCGACCCCCAGTCTCCGAGAAAAGAGGCGGACAGACAAACAAACAAACACACAAACAGACAGATTCTGGTGAATTATAGTAGGATGAAAACATTAGCTTTGCTCCCGAGGAAGAAATCGCCTTCTACATCTGTTGATTTCACTCGTTTCTCAACATCAGTCATCACAAATAACATAAACAGACAGAATAATGTGATGAAACTATCATCACAATAACATAAACTTGGTCCCAACTATATCTGGCAACAGATAAATAGACAGAATAATGTGATGAAACTCATCATCACAATAACATAAACTTGCTCCCAACTATATCTAGCAACGGATAAATAGACAGAATAATGTGATGAAACTGTCATCACAATAACATAAACTTGCTCCCAACTATATCTGGCAACAGATAAATAGACAGAATAATGTGATGAAACTATCATCAGAATAACATAAACTTGCTCCCAACTATATCTAGCAACGGATAAATAGACAGAATTAGAATAATGTGATGAAACTATCATCACAATAACATAAACTTGCTCCCAACTATATCTGGCAACGGATAAATAGACAGAATAATGTGATGAAACTATCATCACAATAACAAAAACTTGCTCCCAACTATATCTGGCAACAGATAAATAGACAGAATAATGTGAGGAAACTATCATCAGAATAACATAAACTTGCTCCCAACTATATCTAGCAACGGATAAATAGACAGAATAATGTGATGAAACTATCATCACAATAACATAAACTTGCTGCCAACTATATCTGGCAACAGATAAATAGACAGAATAATGTGATGAAACTCATCATCACAATAACATAAACTTGCTCCCAACTATATCTAGCAACGGATAAATAGACGGAATAATGTGATGAAACTATCATCAGAATAACATAAACTTGCTCCCAACTATATCTAGCAACGGATAAATAGACAGAATATACATAAACTTGCTCCCAACTATATCTGGCAACAGATAAATAGACAGAATAATGTGATGAAACTCATCATCACAATAACATAAACTTGCTCCCAACTATATATAGCAACGGATAAATAGACAGAATAATGTGATGAAACTATCATCACAATAACATAAACTTGCTCCCAACTATATATAGCAACGGATAAATAGACAGAATAATGTGATGAAACTATCATCACAATAACATAAACTTGCTCCCAACTATATCTAACAACGGATAAATAGACAGAATAATGTAATGAAACTGTCAGAATGGGTGCGTGTATACATATGGCTTTATCTATTTCCTGATTGTATTTATCTAGAATAGGGATTTGAACAAAACAATTAATTATAATGCATGTTAGTTTCTTTCTAATTTATTATTTTGTTCAAATCCCAATTAATTCCAGAAATTAATTCCTGTTTTGCCAAATAAAACATCTCCGTCTGTAGCTAAATCCTAATCCATTAGCACAAATTGTCTGTTTTTGGAAATTGGGCCAGAAACATGCAAATTACAAAGAAAGTAACAGCTTTTGATATAGGGCCCTTAATATTAATAAATGCACTTAGTCCAGCATGAGGATTCTTGAGGAAGAATATAAAATCGTCAAGGAGTACGACGTCATTTTTAATATAAATTAATAAAAAGAAAATAAAATCTTCAGGTCAAGGTAAAAAAGGTGACAAATTGAATATTGGGAAATTATGTCTGACGTTTGTTAAATAACGAACATAAAATAAAACACTATAAAATAAAAAAATCCGAAAATAACTTGCATGCTCTGGGCATGTTTTAAACAGATTAAAGGTGAGATCACGGAATAGGGTGAGATACTAAGTATCATGATTGACGGATTCATCCCCTCACTTTACCCCAGCAAAATGTGGATTTTGGTATCAGATCATGAAAGCTCTAATATTTTGATCATTAACATATGAAATTAGGCGTTCCAAATCGGTAATTATTTCCGAAGAAATCATCAAAAATTGTTGAATTAGTCTCAACTGTGGTATACCATGTATGAGACTATCTCGACAGTATTTTGATGATATCTTCGGAAATACACCAATTTGGAATTCCTACACTATAATTTAAATATGTTAATGAGAAAAATAGGATCTTTCATTTGATATCAATTTATGATCAACAGTAATAATTTACACTGTAGACTACCAGTAACATGTTGAATATATGTCAGTAATTCCATAGGAATAAGTCACATTTACAAGGAACATAATTTACATGTTCTTTTGGCATGAATGTTTGAAAGGGACAAGAAGTTTTGAAAATAAATATATAGGCCGAAGGGCATTTTAAATTTAATACTCTGATCAATTTTATGCCTGTTGTATGTTCAAGCAGATCGGACATACACGGTTTACCATGTTTACAGATATCAATTGATATTTTATTTGTATCTATAATCTTAGGCCCAATTTCTCGAAACTTGGCTAGTGGTCATAAGCCAGCAGGCTAGCCCTACCAATGTGGATCCATTTTATTGATTTATATCATTTTAGGTGATGTACGATGTGAACTTGTAAGCACTGGTGGACTAATTGGGCTCATAAGCCTGATGGATTTAGCCCGACTTCTAGCCATGCTTCGAGAAACCGGCCCGTTTGCAGAATTTTTCCTTGAAAGTTGATCAACTTGAAGTGTCTCAAACAAAATGCAATGTATTAGGATATTTTCTGGCCGCTATCTAATTTGCATTTAATGAACGAGCTGGTAATTTGCATATTTGCATAATAAATGGCCTAATTTGCATAAATGCAAATTAGGACGGCTAGCTAATAAATTATGCATAAATTATCTGGAAGTTCATTAGGAACACTTCGACCATGTTCGAAACCAAATGTTATAAATTACATTAACTTTTAAGTATTGTTTTTAGGAAAATATAAGCAAAACGTATTAACGAGCACTTTAAACTCATTATTTATCTCATTATAACATTGATATTTATACATTGATTATTGATCAGAACAATGCAATACAAAGAAATTAAAAATATTGTGAAAACCGTGTACCCGATTAGCTTCAAACAAAAGGCATACTAGTATTGATCAGTGTATAATTGAAATGCTGAGAACATCGTCCAAAACACAAAACGATTTCGTATAATTATAGCATTTTCAAATAGGCGCATAGAGCATCATAGAGGTTGCCAGAATGTTCAACATAATGTCGTCGGGTTTATAAGATTTAAAAAACGTTCTTAGAAAAATGTCAAAGTATTTTAAAATGTTTAATATTACAAAATAAATGTTCAAAGCGTTTTCTTCCAAACTGTTTTTCAAAACTTAATACAGTAACATAATTTATTGCCACCTTAGTTTTTGTGGTTTTTTTTCATACAAATGTGTTAAGGTTAATTATTTTGCCTATTTTTGCATTTTTCTCAAAAATTATAGCACATTGGGGACAAGTAAGATATGTATATTATAGGGGCAAGGACTGCAACTACTGTACTGAAACTTCAGCACCTCAAAGCAAATAGTTATTGATTTATTGATCAAATATTGGTTTTCCCTCATTTTTGACTGTAACTCCACAACTGTTGTCTGTGCTGAAATAAAATTTCCAGTGCAGTAGTTGTAGTCCTTGCCCCTATAATATACTATTTTACTTGTCCCCAATGCTATGGCACGCGAGACAAGACAAAAAACGGCGAGACTTAAAAAATGACGTCCAGTTTAAAAAATGACGCCGAGAATAAAAAAAATTAACGTCGAGAATAAAAAACAACGTCGAGAATGAAATGATAACGTCGAGAATGAAATAATAACGTCGAGTTGTAAAATACAACGTTGAGTTCAAAACGATGACGTTGAGATTGTAAAACCAACGCCGAGTTTGTAACGAGTTTTTTCGCGTCCAGATTTTTTCGCGCCGAGAAGCGCCCTCTATAGTCTTTCTGTATATATTATATCTCAATACTAGTAATTATTATAAACCATGCAATTTATTGATTATTTACTAATATTATTCATATTTGAAAGAAACAACAATGATAAAGATAGCACTTGAGCTGTGATTATTGGCAGTATATTGTTCATGTTTCATTGTAGGTAATTGCTATGCGTGTTTGTTAAAGTCCATGATAGTGATAGTGTCTCATTATCTATGGTTGAATCCAGCATGGTCTTGACTTGGTGGAGGTCAGTGCAGAACTGCCTAGCACATGAAAAAGCACATAGTATGGGGTGGGTTACCATGGTTATCAGGTCAAATTGCAAGGATAGGACAGGAAATGGGCAAGGTCAGTGATGTAATGTTAGGTATGGGTAGCAGGTAGGGTCAAAATGGGTTAACAAAGACACATTGGGTATGCAGGCAACATATAAAGACAAAACATGAAATGTATACCTGTTACAATAATTTGAGTGATAATTCATGTTTGACCTATTGGCTCTGGGGAGTGTACAGGGTGTCCCAGAACAATAAAAAAAAACTGGACCTAAGTTGAGAAATAGGCATCAGAATCCAAATATTTAAAAAACAGCGTATAGCCCAATATAATACGATGATTTTACTTGAATCGGTTGAATGATTGCGAATAAATTAGCGATTACATAACGCATGAATTAATCACTTCATTTCAAGTTTGAAAGAAAGTTCATTCAGAATCAGAATCAGCATTTTATAGACAATCACCCAAACAAAGCAGGTATAAGTCAAACTAGACATTAAATGAAAATACAGGATCGAACATAGAGAATACAACATAATTATTATGAACATGAGAAATTAACTATCATTACTTAACATGTTTAAAGAACGTTTTTAAGCAGAATGAATGAAATTAGCAAGAGCAGTGATGGCATCATTCTCATTATCGCTCATAATGAATATAAACTTATTATATTATCATTAAGGTTGCCAATATCAAAAATTCAAACAAAGTACATGCCAATGGGCTTTATATTTTGGTAAAATCATTTTCGTTCTTTAAATAATCAAAGTTTTCCCGGACAAAATGTTACTTTAAATATTGTCCTGAATAATGAATGCAAAAGTTTTAAACAAAACATTGCACAGTATCAACTATACACTGTAAATTGGCTAGAACACATTGAACACGTCAGTCCCCTAAAATCATAATAGAAGAAACAAAGTAATAATTCCCATGTGCATCTTCCTTTTTAATTTTAGCACCCTTTTTGGGCCCAAATGGGTAAAATTACACAATTGTACGCGCTTCGTGCGCGATGACCCATCAAATAGCAAAACGCACGTTCATCTAGGGCTAAAATAGTCCAAAATTGAAATATTTTCGTGCGCACAAAAAGTCCCATCAGCGAAACCGGAATGCTCGTCCCCCTACTAGCCCCCCCTAAATGTTAATGCTTCCACCGCGACTGCTTAAAGCAGGATTAACATAACACCGTTGGATTATGAGAGGACTAACTTTAATGAGATACACAATCTTTATAAGGAAGGGGTGAGCAGTATGAAAGAGCGGTGGGGGGGGCACTTCAATATGAAATGTATATAGGTGTAGGGCTGACACTTTCACAGTAAGGGGCATTTGGTGAGACCAAAATATAAAAAATATGGGGTCATTGGGTGAGAACATACATATTGGCATTTGGTGAGATCAAAATGTACAAAATATGGGGTCATTGGGTGACAGACGGACCGTTTGGATCTAAATTAGTCGGGGCATTGGGTAAGAATGACCTTTTTCAAAATAAGGTCTTCGGACGAGACCCTTGAAAATTGAATTTCTAGTTCTAAATGGCTTCAAATGGCTTTGTTATTTCAAAATAAGTAACAAAATCAGTGATAGATGACTCGTTGCTGTTCAAATGGATATACATGTATAAGGGTCTTTGGGTGACAGATCAAAAGGAAAAAATAAGGAGTATTTGTGTGACAGAGCATGGGGTCTTTGGGTGACTGCGGTGCTGAAAAGGGGAGTCTTAATGGCCCTACATACGCGTCACTTCCCCCCGGAAATTGCATTGATGCGGGCATTATATCATGATTATAGTAGGCCCTAATCGCTCATTTCTTCACAAACAGTCAACCGAATCAAATATAATTTGCGTACATAATAATATTATAATAATATGATGCACAATACAATGAGCTAAACGCCGCTTTTTACATTTTTTCCGATGCCTATTTCTTGACTTATGTCCAAATTCATTCACCAGGGTATTTCTGGTACACCTTGTATATCATGTTATGCTGGTTATTTAAATTTCACACGACATAAGAGTCATTCCATTGAACTGACTATGGCAAGTGTAACTAGAAAGGTCGTAACTTAATTACACAAATGCTCTTCTACCATATTCTTCCTAGTTGTTCCACGGAATTAACCTCGGAATCAATGTCTGTCCTCTGAATCTCACTCATAAGATTTGCCACACTCACCATATTCTTTTATTTCCGCCATTACAGATATTGAAAATGACTAGCTATTTGGACCATGTCAACATGGCCAATCAAAAACTATAGAGGGCGCTTCTCGACGCGAAAAAATCTGGACGCGAAAAAAATCTGGACGCGAAGAAACTCGGCGTTACAAACTCGGCGTTGGTTTTACAATCTCAACGTCATCGTTTTGAACTCAACGTCGTATTTTAAAACTCGACGTTATCATTTCATTCTCGACGTCATTTTTTCATTCTCGGCGTCATTTTTAAACTGGACGTCATTTTTAAGTCTCGCCGTTTTTTGTCCGGTGTGGCGTGCCATACTATGCGCTATAATTTTTGAGAAAAATACAAAAATAGGCACAAAATTGGGCAGGGGTGTAGTACAAATGTTTTAAACACATTTCGACTAATTTGAATAATAATGTTTTGTGTGTGATTGCTTGGAACACAACCCTTTGAGAGGGATTCCTCTAAATGCCATGCTTTACCTCAACATGACACACAGGTAAAATCGGTCCTATATAGGCCTATCACTCTATTACGTAATATCATTAGCTTTGATTTCCAACCGCTCGGAATCTTTCTTTGATAGCTAATTGGTTCTTTGTCGGCAAAATTAATTATTGTACATTCATATTTCCTTTCAAAAGCAATTAATCATTTTCATATAAGACAAAAGATTTAGAAGCGTATAGCTAGATTTCAAGCTTGAAATTTTGTTAATGCATTTTTATCCAAGTTTGAATTTATTTATTTATTTATTTATTTATTTATTTATTTATTTTAAATTTATTTATATATTTATTAATTTTAAATTTATTTATTTATTTATTTATTTATCCTTGATTAGATCTGCTCCATTCATTATTCGTTCGTTTGTACCATTCATTCATTCATTCATTCATTCATAATAATGAAGAAAATAATTCTTTAGTTCGTTCATTCATTCATTCAGTCAGTCAGTCAGTCATATATAGGGAGTTAATTGATGCCAGTGATAGCCCCAAAATTGTGACAGGGCTTGTAAATTTGGGTATCATGTATACGGGGATGGGTATACAAAATTGACCATTTATTAGGTTTGATGAAAATGTGTGAAAATATTGGATCCAGCACATGATAATTTAATAAAAATGATAAAATTTGATGCTTTGCGCCCAACATTTATTTGTCTCGCTATGAGTTTTAAATAAAATATTGGAGGAGACGCAAAACTCATAGCTCGACCAATAAATAATGGGTTCAATTGATCCAATTTTATATCATAACGAAGCCGGCGTGGATCCGCAGATCCTTGTTTCGCCCAATTTTGTACTTTAACAATAACAGATCTCGAAATCCTGGTTATTCCTTCATGTAATTTTACACCAAATTTGGGTTAGGGCTAGGGTTAGTTTAGGGTTAGGATTAGGGTTAGGATTAGGGTTAGGATTAGCTTACACGAAATAATTACATGAAGGATCGACCGAAATCTTCTGCTTTATCATTCATCTTTACTCTTCTTTGATGTTTAATCATGAAAGTTCTTGCTGTTTTCGTAAATACAAAGGTTAAAGCAGACCCTTATTTTTCCAGGGTATTTGGTTAAAGTGACAAGGCAAAATGCTAGTCGACTTCCTATACATTACTTTCTCTCATCTTCATTAATTGGTTTTTATGAGTTGAGGAATGATCTCAAGCAATTAAATATTCTCATAAAAGTTTCCTTGCTAATTGATAAGTCACTTTGAAACATTCAAGCTGCAGTATTTGTAATCGGTTTAAAAAGTACACAACACCCACTGTGACAAAACTATTGAAACTACATTTTGTACATTTAAAATCTATGATTTGTATAAATCATAATAATGGCGAATAGAATATAATGGAATAAAATGAAAAAAGAATTTTATGGCTAATTATTAAAAATATATTTAAAAATATATATTTTTAAATACACTGTAAAAATTGGTGACGTGGGACGCGTTTAGAAACTAAAAATGTGACATGTGACGTGTTTAGAAACAGAACACATTGTTTAGCTGGGAAACTAAACTTGTGTTTATCTGGTAAACGCATAAATAAAGATTGATATGCTAAACATAGTGTTTAAGATAGGTAACGTGTGACACGTTTAGCAACTATTAGTGAACTAAACATGTGACATAAATAAATTTTTGCAGTGTTTATATAAACAGTCATCGAAGTAAAATGATGTGTACTTAAACATGTTAGAGTGTAGCAGGAAAGAAAAGCCGTCCATCATTTGAAACTTTTGACCTTTCGTATTGAAGATAAGCCTATATTTTTTTCCAAAAGACCAACAAATTTAGGTGTTTTTGGGGAAAAATGTAGGCCTATATCTCCAATACGAAAGGTTTATAAAATAGAGTCATTTAGTGAAGCATATAGTTTTTTTCCAAAAGATCTACAAATTTTAGGTGTTTTGGGGGAAATGTATATCTTCAATACGAAAGGTCAAGATAGAGTCATTAATGGTCTGGTTGGGGGCCTTTGGGGCCACTGAAAGCTACTGAAGGGGGTGTCACTATAGTATTAGTAAAAATGAAAATTATGGGGTCTACCTGGACCCCATTATTTGTTAACCGTGTCATAACTGTAAAGACCCAAAAAATTGTTTGGGACCCATTCGGCCCAATGGTTTCAAATTTTGCAGATTATGGGGACCCCATAATATTTGGACCTAGCGGGAACCCTGGATGGCCCTAATCATCTGATGGTCAAATCAAGAACTCTTAAAATTAAACAAATTTTGGGCCATTTTCAGATCCCCCAGAAACAAATCTAGTATGCCACCACAGATCTGTGATACCACTGTCGAAGAGAAGAGCGAAATATTTTGATGACCAGAGGTGCAATTTGCTTATATGGGTATTTGAGGAGACAAATATCTATACGTTTTGCTCTTTGAAGACCGTGAACTTTGGCTCAGTTTTCGGCAACCTTCGCATTTGTCAAAGATCTTTATTCCTGCTGGTAAAACAACATTCGGCATGCTTTGTGAAACTAGACCAATTACGCAAAACATAATTCAACCCCACATTAGTACATGTAACATGATTAAACTTCAGTGACGTGCCAAGGACATGCGGAAATCAAAAATTACCGAAAACATTGCTGTAGAACATCGTAACTTGGAAACTCGCTCGCTCATGGTCACTCTTGTGGTGGTAATTTGTACAGACCAGAAATACAATAAATTGTTTCCAAATATATTCATAATAACTTTCGCATCCCCATTTCCCTCCACCCCAGATCCTATTTCAGTCCTGCTCGTCTTCCCCTCTTCTTTCTTCTGCTCTTCCTCGTTTTTTCACCATCGCCAATGTCATCCTCCCCCTGCAGCTGCAGCATCCGGGGAGGGGCACTTACCACAAATGACTATAACATGTATAAGAGATATGCTCCCACGGAAAGACCACGTTTTTGAATTTTACAGCTCCGAAAGACCCCCTATAAACTCAGCTCTAAATGACCCCTCATAAATTGCTAATCCCTCACATTTTTTTTACAGGCGATTTTCAACCAGAAAGCCAAAAAAGACCCTTGATTTTGACTGTTCGCAGCTCCAAAAGACCCCCTTTAAGGCACTTTTTTACTTGAATCGCAGCTCCAAAAGATCAATTTTACCGGTACGCCGTCAGCTCTCAAAGACGCACTACCTCAAAATTCCGGGGACGAAGCATACCCACCAAAAATATGATGTGCCATCCATCCGGCATCATCCACGTCGTCAACAACTTCACCTCATGCAGCTCAGTCACCATCATTCGTCTTCCCCTCTTCTCTCCCATGCTCTCGGGTTTTTTTTACCATCGCCATTGCTGAATCATCCTCCCCGGCTTCATCAGTTCATGAAAAATTTTGGAAATAGTGTTTTTTTGTTATGTACCAAAAGTACCAAAAAAGAATTGCCAAAAAATCACTTTTTGGTGATTTTCGTCATAATTGTTTTTACACCAAATCTGTATTTATATTCAGATACCTTGATGTCTTGCCGTTTAAAAATGTATACTTTTATACGCCTTGCGTGAATAATTACACAATTAATGGCACTTTTACTACAGTGCATGTCCGAGACTGAGAGTACACACCTTAATAATTTCATCGATTTGTGTTTATTTTTCTCACTCAAACAGATCACCACTCACCAACACCAGCTTCCAGCGGATTTCCGTGGATCTCTTCAGCCACAAATCTTTCCTGCCAAGCTAACTCACCACCGCTCTCTGACCACGAAAGCATATACCATACATCAGCTGGTCCCCGACCACGCAAAAAGCGCAAACCATATACCAAGTATCAAACATTCGAACTTGAAAAGGAGTTCCTTTACAACATGTACTTGACGCGCGAACGAAGACTGCACATTTCTAGAGTGCTGACCCTAACAGAAAGACAGGTCAAGATTTGGTTCCAAAACCGCAGAATGAAGCTGAAGAAGACACGAGCAAAGGAAGACAACAGCGATAGGTCTACTGACACACTACATCACCTTCATCATCGTCACACACCTCCCCACCATCAGATAATGCCGTCCCATCACGTGAAGCTTGAATCGTCAGCGACTGGAGGAGAAGAAGATTTACATCGTTCAAAACATGAGCAGTATTCTATCCTTGTATAAAGTTTAAGATGTTGCTTGGAAGACAGACTCTCTATTTATTTATTTAACAGTGTAAACCAAGAAAAATGACTAAATGTTGTCTTTTCTAGCCTCACATTATTGTAACGTGTTTATGTACATTCCCGATTAAAATCATTTGAGGGTATCTGATGCGAATGATCCAAAAAGATATTGTTCCGATTATCATGTATTGCATTAAATGTTTGGCTTACAAGTTACAGTTTGCAGGGTTAACCAACATTCTGACGTCAGGTTCCTGGAAAGGTTTTAGATATTTTGTTCGTTAATATTAGCAGTGTGTGAAATAACAAATTTAAGAAAGTTTTAAGAAATTCAAATAATTCACTTTCAGCTCCACTTGTCTTGTGGTTCTGGTGATATGTGTCAAAATATGGAAAACAATACTAATATAATAAATGTCGTCACGTTTTGACCTCAAAGCTGGTACCGCAACTTTTTCTACAGAACTGTCAGTGCAATATTTGTATTTTTTGACTGATTTCACTAAAAAAATGGTAGATGTAAAAGACAGAAAAACAGAAACTGCGGAAATCACAGATATCACAGAAATTTGAAATGTTGTCATTTGGTGAGTTAGCAAATAGCACAGTTACCTTTTAAACGTAATCTTGTGATTTTTATGTTGATGTATTGGGCTATTCCAGAAAATAGGTGCACCCCTATATAGAGGAGTAAATTTTCAATCAAAGAAATGTCCGGATTTCTATGTTTGCTTTCTGAAAACGACTGGATTTCCAGTTGCCAATGTTACTGGAAAAAGCTTGGAAATCCAATTAAATGAAGGGAAAATCACGGAAATGACCAAAATGAGCTCTTAAATTGAGGATTTCTGATGTTGAACTATTTTTCTGCCGGATTTTTTTTACCTTTGGACACTTTAAAAGTCTGGATTTCCAACTGCCTCGATTGAACAAAAAGTCCGGAAATCCGAACTGCTCTATAGGGGGTGTGCATCTATTTTCTGGAATAGCCCATTGGCAATGTTTGTGCTTTTAATTAGCGGGGGATGAACTTTTACAGAGTTCAAAATTGATAACTTACCATATTTTAACTCTCTAAATGACCCGTCCCACTCCAAAATACAAACATCACATCAACTTAACACGTTACATCCCAACTTTACCAGACATAACTCTTTAAAGGTAATAACTCACCATATTTGGACTCTCTATTAAAATGACCCTCATCCACTTCTAAGTACAAACATCCCCAATATATCAACATAACACCAACACATCATATCTCCCCAACCATCATGATATTCTGTTAAAAAGTAATATATTAAACTCCATTGATATTGAATTGCTAACTCACAAAATTGCAACTCTTTTAAATGTCTATTTCGTTTTCTGTGTTTAATACACATGCCGGAGAATCATAATCAAACCGGGCAATTGAAAACTGATATTTCTATTCATGAATTATTCATAATTAATTATCAACCAATAATTTTGCAAAGTATCCAAGTTGGTCGTATTAGGGGATTTCCCTCACAACGCTGTAAGTTCAACAAGTACGCTACACCAGGGTACCCCGATATGCCGATTGAGTGTTCGGAAAACAAAGAGGATGCTAGTATAATAGTACAGCGGGCTTAAGATGTTTTAATTAATCACAAAGTAATTAATTACACTGTCAAATTGACACGTTTCAAGCTGTTAGTCAGTACCGCATTGCGTATCAGGAAGTTTGCTCACTTTAATTTCATCTCAGTCATGTATTCAAATGATTTTTTTGTTATATCAATCCAATAATTATTTCTAAAAGCGATCATCACTAAATCGTTAGAACATTAAACGTATACATGCATGGTATAGTGTTCTAAGAAAGTTATACGTGTTGAAAACATTTTGCTATAAAGACATTTATGTGGAGGGTATTTCATAACTTTCCAAAGCATAACTATTATATTATACGTTTTGAGGTACCATGTATACCAAGTGCTCAAACGTTGATAAAACGTACAAGAAAGGTTTTGAAATTCGTATCCGTATAAATTGATGTTTGTAAAATACATATAGTTTGCAACAAAGTATCAAGAAACAAATAAATTATATCATATCATTATTATTATGATGAAATATTGTATAGAGCTCCATTTGCGAACATTGGACTATTCCAGAAAATAAATACACGCCCCCTAATATGTATCAGTGCTATAGGAGTTCGGATTTCCGGACTTTTTGTCTATTCGTGATTTTTGGAAATCCAGACTTTGAAAGTGTCCAAAGGCAAAAAAAAAAAATCCCGCAGAAAAGTAGCTCAAAATCAGAAATCCTCAATTTGAGAGCTCATTTTGGACATTTCCGTGATTTCTCCAAGCTTTTTCAAGTAAAATTGGCAACTGGAATTCCAGTCGTTTTCAGATCAGAAAGCAGTCTTGGAAATCCAGATATTTCTTTGCTTGAAAAGTTACTCCTCTAGCATGTATAGGGGTGTGCACTTACTTGGTCAAAGTGTTTCTATAATTAATATGTATTATATAGTCCAGCCATCCTAATTTGCTTATTTTCATATTTAATTAACGTTTATGAAAATTAGCTCACGTCACTTTGATCATCAGCGTATAATTTGCCCTCCTCAAAATAATAATCTGTTTAAAACATGCTCAGAACAATTTCCTAATTTCCAGAAAATGTCTCATATGACACCTTAAAGAGGAAGTCTCGCCAGAGCAATTCTTCTAGGGTGAACCAGTGATCCAAACCTGCCTGGTTATCTAATTAATCAGCAACAAAGTTATCTGTGAATATTACAGATAGGGCCTACTAATTGATGTATTAATTTTAATGTTATTGCATCAATTAGCACAGTCAAATTTAGAGATAACCTTGTTACTGATTAATTTGATAACCAGGCAGGTTTGGTTCACCCCGCCAGAAGAACTGTTCTGATGGGGCTTCCTCTTTAACGCTAAGTAAAATTCATACAACGTTTTTGTAGCCTTTGGTGAATATGGCCAGCGGATAGGAACGTGGACAATGGTGGACGGTTTAGTTTGGATAGCCTATATCGTTGACGATTGGATTTTCATGCAAAAGTTGATGTTTTGTTTTACAGAAGCAACAATTTTAGTGAATCTTAAACCAATGTGTCGAAATGATGTGTTTTTAATGACTTCAGGAAAGTCCACGTCCCTAAATATGCATTATGATAAAGTAAAAGTCATTAGGAAAATCTGGTTGAATAAGGGAACGTTCACAAACACTTGTTAGGGGGGGCCTGATGCAAAAACATTTTATCGCGAAAAATTTTCGCCCTCCACCCCCTTTACAGACCTCGGAAATTTCAGCCCCCCTTTTTTTTTTTTTTTTTATGGGTCAACCCCATAGAAAAGCATATAAACTCAATTTTCCCAGGAAAATTTGTGAAATTGTGGTCATTTTTTTCAGGCCCCGGTCAAAAATTTTCAGCCCCCCTTTTTGCATCAGCCCCCTAACAAGTGTTTGTGAACGGTCCCTAACTCAATTTGAGAGCTATAATACTATTACCATGATTACAATAGTATCAAAACGAGGATCAGCTCCTTTTTTTCCTGATTATTTTATTAGACATGAAACTATATATTTTTCATTATGCTCTTGGTGTTTTTATCATTATATAATGTGAATGTTTACAAGATAATTATACAAGTTTCCTTAAATATGTTTCATATTGTAATGCCAACAATGGACTTTGCTGAAAGGGGCCCAGTTCAAAGAGGTCCCTCTCAAGTCATATCACAGAAAAATATAATCATAAAAGACCGGAACATAATTATGAAATGTGTCTTTGTCTTTGTTTGTCTTCATGGTTTTAATTCAATTATTATGAGAATATATCTGTAGGCATTTTGTTTAATTTTTCTTTGTTTTGTAGAAAAACAAAAAGTCCCACATTTTCTCGAGTGATTATAAATTGGGTTGTGCGTGATCAATAAATCAATCGACAGATTTAGCGTCCGATTCAATTCATAATAATAATTAGTCAATCGATGAATCAACCGTTCAATCACCTAATCAATCGAACAAGTATTCATCAATCAATACATTGTTGTTAAATCAATCAATCGACCCCAATCAAACGATAAACCAATCAACTAGTAATTCGAGCAAGTATTCGATCGATCAATCAATCGGTGGCTAAATTACAATGTTCGATTGCTTTTAATTAATCAGACCGATATTCTGATTGAAAAAATTACCCTGGTTCATATGCCTCCGTACGACTGAAACCTACATTAAATTTTTTGGATTAAAAAAATATTGTCCTGTTTTGCCAAATGAATGTATGATAGCATACCGTAAAACCTCGTCTACAAGCATATAGAGTGCTTCTGATGAAAGCTAAATTAATCCAAACGCCCTTATGGAATTTGAGCAAATAAATTACAGAACCAAGCATATATACAAACAAGTATTATTTTAAAGACCAATCTATTGTATTGGTATATTTACGCATATATCGTATTATTTTAGCTTTAATCAAAAACTCTATATAGGGTACGTGCAGGTAATACCGGATCTTTAAAGGTGAACCTCATTGAAAATAAAGTTATATATCAATGGAAAGCTTATGATGTCAGGAAGCAGAAAAGAATATTTTTTATTTGCATAGCGTACCAGGCTAGACATAATCTCCATGCAAAGATTGGATTTTGGCACCCCCCCTAAATTACAAAACGAAATCGTTCAAATTGGGCGCTTTCGTTGATGACGTCAGGCCAGGGACACACAGTTACTTCCGGGTTTGATTGTAAACACAATGTCCGTGTATTACTGTGGCATGCATCGGGCCAATGCACGAATTCAGTCATTGTCAACTTACTTTACATGAAAAATATCTTCAATAAAATAAGAATAATATGAAGGAAATATCATGATCAAATTAAGAATGAAGTTCCTGAATAGAGTGTGTGGATTTAAAAATGGGAAAAGTGCTGGCCGGGGTGATTTGGGATAGGCCAAGCCATCCACGATATGCATAGGGAATATTACAGTAAAGCACGAAGAGCGAAGATTCGCCGAAGAACCGGAATGAAAACAGATTACAAAAAATAACTGCTAGTGCTACCAGTTCAGATCGTCACACCAAGTTGAGATGAACTTATCACAATGAGAAAATGAAGGAATAGAATAAGGTACATGTACAGGATTTTTCAATTATTTCTTAGCTTTACAACCGGTCATGTATGATAGGCGAACTTGTAGATACATACGGGATGAGCTCAGTGACTGACTGAGTCTCACTACGCCGAGTGTTCATTATCCGCGACTGTACTGTACTTGCAGACAAAATGACCAATTTGATATTCACATTCTGATATTTCCAACTTATTGCTACTTCATCAGCAAAATTTATTCCTGTAAATGTTCCAAATATAAGGGAACGAGTGATCAAATTTGCTGAAACACCCCATGAAACACAGAGGACGAAGCCCCGAAGCGAGTCGCTGTTTGTGCATATCCGTCCCTGCACTTCAGCAGCAATTTACGCATCGTGTTTGGTAATCCTTAAAACATGAATGTTTCACTTTTTCAGTACCGTACACTGATTGTACTATCATTAAAGAATCATGACACAAGTGACAATATTTTAATTTTATTCAGATTTAAATTCCTTTAAAAGGAAAGCCAGCCTCAATGTAGAAGAGGTCTTGTAATTAGTTTTGGTCAATGTGAAAGGCATTTTAGGATCACGCTTACATCTACATGACAGTCCACCAAACCATCAACGATGAGAACATGCACACTGAAACAGCAGAAAACATTAATTCCTAATCTCATGTCAACTCTTTTAATTCATTACACGTACTCCAAATTGTTCTGGTCTGTTTGTTTTGTTGTTGTTGTTGTTGTCGTTGTTTTTTTTGTCTTTTCAGCTTTTTACCCACGATATCTCAATTTCCAATTTTGTAATACCAGAACTTACGAACTCAATATCTTCGCTTAGGAATGTCCGATTTCACTGCTTTCGATATATACACTGCCGGTTTGAGTTAAGGGATCTAAAATGAGCGTTTATTGCGTTTCGACAGTATTTTTTGTGCGACATGAGAGCACCTCAGACCTATCGAATTGCATTCTGAATACGAAGCATGTCTTTCTGATATCAAATAATTTTCATTTTTGAAAATCACAATATAATACAAATTTTATGACAAATTATAAAAATTTGATATTTTTCAAATTTTGATATATAACAGTCCTCGAAGTGAATTATATAAATCTAATGATATATTCTTACAGTGTATGTAGCAGGGAGGAAAAGCCGACGGTCAATTGAAAATTCCATTCAGTGATTTGCTCATCCGGACGATCGTAAAAATCATCAAAATTTTGGTACCGTACCTTTGTTATTACATAGATGTGCTAAGTCTGCGAATGGTTCAGCCAAAAGCTGTGTAGGCCTATTTAAGACAAAATAAGACATTTTACACGAATCTGTATTTTTAGATACTGACAGTATCTAAAATTAGCTACAAGTATTTGAATGGCGGGGCTTGAACTTCGTCAGTACTGCTGTTTTCTTCATTTTTTGCCAAATTTGGAATTTCAAAAATACCAAATGACAATTTGAATGACTTAGGCCTATCCTTCTCTTTTAAGCAATTTATATTTTTAAAGGCAGCTTATCTATTATTAATATTAAAGGCCCATTCAGTGATTTGCTCATCCGGACGATCGTAAAAATCATCAAAATTTTGGTACCGTACCTTTGTTATTACATAGATGTGCTAAGTCTGCGAATGGTTCAGCCAAAAGCCGAGTAGGCCTATTTAAGACAAAATAAGACATTTTACACGAATCTGTATTTTTAGATACTGACAGTATCAAAAATACCAAATGACAATTTGAATGACTTAGGCCTATCCTTCTCTTTTAAGCAATTTATAAACAATTTTAATTTTTTACTCTTGCACTGGGATCACTGAATGGGTCTTTAAGAAATGTGGCGTATCATGTCAAAAACAGACATCTTTTGGACAGCTTATAAATTTGGAGGCTTTCACATAAAGAGCTATTTTGCTCCACAACGCCGTTTTCCCCAATAAAATCGGACATTCCTAAGCGAAGAAATTGAGTTCGTAAGTTATGGTATTAAAAATTGAAAATTGAAATATCGTGGGTAAAAAGCTGAAAAGACAAATAAAACCAGAACAGAACAATTTAGAGAACAATAATGAATTAATAATAATGAACAATAATGAATTAAAGAGTTGACAGGAGATTAGGAGTTAATGTTTTCTGCAGTTTCAGTGTACATCTTCTCACCGTTGATGGTTTGGTGGACTGTCATGTAACATGGATGTAGTAAGCCGTGATCCTAAAAATGCCTTTCACATTGACCAAAACTAATTACAAGACCTCTTCTACATTGAGGCTGGCTTTCCCTTTTAAAGGGAATTTTTATTCAGTACCGTACACTGATTGTACTATCATTAAAGAATCATGACACAAGTGACAATATTTTAATTTTATTCAGATTTCAGAATTCCATCAAATAACGGTCTACTAAGCCTAAATTGTATTTATTTTATAATAAAGTATCTGCCCGAGTATCTGTTTCTTTCAATCGCGATTGTGTGGAAAAAATGTATTACCGCAATACGCTAAATATGAAAACCTTTATATGGGCTGGATCCCGGGCTGGATTTGATGAAATCGGCGGTTTTTTATTAATATTTGGATTACTGCAAGACGATATTTTTTTAATCAGACATTTTACAATGAATCAAGAATATATAGGGAATGTCACAAACAAGTATTTAATTTGTTATTCGATCATGTTTATTCAGTCCATGACATCGGTAGCAGCAAGCATTTGCGCATGGGATTGATCCCAGCGCGAAATTCAAACTCAATTACCCAGTTATACCCAGCCAGTTATGACTAATTTTGTCAAAAATTTACGGAAAATTTATGTGTTGACAATAATTCTATTATTTCTAATATATATAGAAGGAACCAGCAACTTGAAGATTCCTCTAATTTCAAGCTTTATTGTGAAAATCAGACTTGCCGGGCAGCTTGCAAAGTACAGGAAGCAAGTCTTGTTTACACGTTTCCGAGTAAGATCACGTGACTGCGAACCCTGAGCTTACGTCACGAGCATTCCCAAGGTCATAGACGATTGATTTGGGTGCTTTTTGGGCGCCTTAAAAAAGACCAAAAATTCAATCATTTTTTTAATTTTTCAGCTTTATTGGCCATCAAAAAAATCGGAAAAAATAATTTTTAATATCCTGACATCATAAGCTTTCCATTGATATATAACTTTATTTTCAATGAGGTTCACCTTTAAGGAAATTTACCTAATTTGCATAAAAACAAAAGAAGATGTGCCAAAAAGTTATTGTTATTATGAACGAGCTGTCCTGTAAGATTAATAAATATGCAATCTTATCTTGTTTTACGTTTGTTTGGACGCTATGACGTCAAAATGATGTCATCTTGTGCAGGTAATACTGACCCATGTGTAATCTCTATGGTGAAAATCAAAAAAGTTCAGAAAATCATTCTTTTGTGCTAAAAATATTTCTGTTCAGGGGCGTCGCTAGACCAATATGATTTGATTCGGGGGGTGTACAGTATGGTTTGCCGACGGAAATTTTTTGTAATTTGTTGACCCACAATTTTTTTTAGCCAGGACGGCGCTCGGTAGGAGTCAAAAAAAATTTCACAATTTTCTTTTAAACTATTTACTACTATTCACAACATGTCTATTACGTTACAACAACACAATTTCGTAACACATTAATCTGTTATATGGCTCTCACAATTTGCCGACAATCACAAATAGCCTACCTTTGACTACATTTGCCGACAGTCACATGATTTTGCCGACAGCAGTCAAATTTTGCCGACAAAATTGTGTATTAGGGGGTGTCACCCCCCCATACCCCCCCTCTAGCGACGGCCCTGTTTCTGTTACATGATTGTTTAATGTAAAATGCCAACTTAACAAGAAAATACAAATATCTTAATTCTATTGGATTTCGCCTTGACAATGCACACAATTAGCCATGTGTCCGGTCTTTCCTGCACCCTTTCGTTGCCGGTCAATCTGTTTGAAATAATCATTGCCATTCGTCGTTGGACATATGGAGTTGTACCCATCCGCTAACGACAAATGCACCCTCAGTACCAGAGTATTTGGATATACAATCATAAAATGTGACATTGACTTTATATCAGGCCAAATAAATGACGTCATTTTTTGGATGATTTCACTATTTTTGGCATTAATTCCCGGCATTAATTTCAAACAGTTTGCTACATAGACTCCAATGATACATTTCCAGACACACAAAAAATGTCTCTAAACACTTATATAAACAACCTGCGGTCCGGTATTACCTGCACGTACCCTATGCTTGTAGACGAGGTTTTACGGTACTTTACTTTTGGAATTATCTGTCAAATTTTCGTTAAAATTCAGTCAATCTTGGCCGCCCCTCCCTGACCTGTTTGGTCACAGACACTTGCGCCCTCTCTCAATATATATCTCTTGTCTTATTTTCAACGTAGAGCTATTTCAATAGAGGGCGACAATTAAGTTGAACCACAAAGTTTTGGTCCAAACATCCACTGTGCCGCAATAAATTTCTACTACGTGTAGTTTGTACCAAAATTGCGCCACCCTGACTACATTATAGTTTATCAATTTATTACATGATCATGATTATTATCATTAATAAAAACACTGTAGACTACCAGTTTTACGCTGTAAAAATGTCAGTAATTCCATGAAGAATTTTTTCTTTCTCCCCGCCCACGGTTTACACCCAGCTCAGAAAATGAAACACAGAAAACAATAATTTGGACGAAAATGGACATATTTTGGGACAATGGTCGATCGTATTATAAAATTTAGGCACAAAACATCCTAGTGTGAAAATCGGT
The DNA here is from genome assembly GCF_039555335.1 of Amphiura filiformis. Lineage (NCBI taxonomy): Eukaryota > Metazoa > Echinodermata > Ophiuroidea > Amphilepidida > Amphiuridae > Amphiura > Amphiura filiformis. The sequence continues at coordinate 13,484,594 of NC_092647.1, forward strand.
CATTTAGGGAGTAAATCTGCCATTTTGGGTGAAAATTGGCAATATTTAGGAATTTTTTCCAGATCCCCACCCAAGAAAATTTTCTTTTTGCCCATTTTGCACCCCCCCCGCCCGATACATACCGCCACGAGTCATGAAGGACATTATGGAAGGTCTCTTGCCGGAAGACCATCTATCTTTGACAAAGTAGCCAGACGAGACTTTGAAGCCATTTTTTAGCCATGTCCTTATGCAAGCCATGTCTTGCATTAAGACATGGCTTGTGAAAGACAGGACTTTGAGCTATATGTTCTTATCCAAGACATGACTAGCTACAAGACATCAACAAAGTATGTAGCTAGCCTTAAGTCATGTCTTAATTATAGGATCAGAATGGGACATGTCTTACTTCATGTCCTAATTAAAGACACATTATTGAATAAGTGACTTCTAACAAGTCACCCATTCTTCGAGTCGTGTCTTATCACAATTTCATATGTCTCTAAACTAGACATGACTCATATGCATATAGTCATGACCAAGACATGTGGTTATGATATGGGACTTGCACAAAGACACTAAATTAAGACATGTTTACTGAAGACATGTCTCCATGATAGACACAATTTTTGCAGTGTATATAGATTCTACTTGCAGGACGACATGTCTGATTGTGTCTTCAGATCAGACATGTACTGGTATGTACATTCTATTGTCTGGTTATCAAGACACAATGTAGGAGCATTTTGTACCGTAAAAATGCGTATAAACATAATATTTACGAGTTACTCGGAACGAATCTTTTCCGTATAAAACAGTAATTTAAAAAAAATGAAAAGTTCAACAAACTATACCCTAAAAATTCGTTCTTTTCCGAGCAACTTGTTGATAGGCACATTTATGTTTATAAACATGTACGCATTTATATTTTTACGGTACATGATAACAATGTAAAATGCAGCCTCCTGCACTTGTGTCTTGCAACCAGACAATTGAATGTCCGTGAAGACACAATCAGATCAGACATGTCGTCCTTCAAGTCGTGTCTAACAAGAAAACGCTAAATCAACTCATTCCTCAAAACTATTTCTCAAACATTTCTCAAATGACAAATTTCTATACGGTATATCTGGAGGACATGTCGCCAATTTATTATGCGATTGTAAGTGTCTTGAGAGCAGAACATGATAGGTTTGCTAAAATAACTTCTAGATTACAAGGTACCATTGTAAATAAAATTGTGTTATCATAATTATACTATATAGTCTGTATCACAGCCTAGAAAACTGATCAACTTAAAATCTTTACCAAATCTAAAAGTTAGCAAAGGGCCAATTTCAAATGTCCGAAAACCGAAGTACTAGTACCGCTACCGATGACGACGAAATGTTAATTACGGAGGCCTATTATGGTCATGACGAGAAGACGAAAAGACGGAATGGAAGTTGGTTAGTGTGGTCTCTTGACATGTCATTTGGAAGGTATATGCAAGTAAGTGAGTGTCACTAGGATCCATAACATGCTCATCTATCAGGGGAACAGTTCTTAACCCCCAATACATTTGTACATTCACTAAATGACCTTTGAAGAAGATTTGGGTACAAAACACATACTCTTCAACTTGAGGTCAAATTTTGCACTATGATTATGTAATTGGGGTTATTGGACTATGCCATTGGGATGAGGCTCTTGTGGTCCATAGTGTGTAGACTCTATAGGCATAATATACACACTACTTTGAATCAATTGGCCGAATCGAGAATCAGATTGGGAACCAGACCGAAAAAGAAGGCGTTATGGGGGAAAATAAGTCGCACACAATTTAGAGTAGCATATTCGTGATATAGTTTACAGATAATTTAACAATTCATCATCAAAATCCGGATTGTCTATTAAATTGACATAAAGACATCATCTAGCAACTGAAAAATCACCTATCATTGCCGGAGCAGGAGTAAGACTTCACTCAGCAGAGGTGTTTCAGAAGGAAACCTGTATACCGGGGCCGGCTACACTATGATGCAAACGTTGCAGCGCAGTCAAGGGGAACTCCCGCCTGATTCTTACGCCTCAGTGATATGGGCAGGATGTACCTGGCAGGCAAGCAGGAATTGCTCGTCTTTATGATAGCTCCTGTTGCTCGATGCGCTTTCCTGTAGTCTTTTATTATATGGCCATGTGTCTTGAACTCGCCCCATTTTGCGTTACGCAGCCTTTTTGAGCTTATTTACGCCTTCCGAGGTTTAAGTTGACATAAAATGTTAAATATGCACTCCACCCCATACAAACTATACATTTCCTGAAAGGAAATTGCATGAGGAATCCAAATATGCCATTAAAAAAATTGTAGGGGGTATTGTAAGTTGTCCCGACTGAAATTGTCAGCTAAAATTTTAGTTTTTCATATCTTTCATTGCTCATCATATTTGAACTCCCCATGAAATTTCCCTTCAGAAAATGTATACTTCTATAGGGGTAGGGCATATACCTATTTTCTTACTTTTTCGGAAAATGACCTTTAATGACCTTTGTCCTGTGACCTTTGACCCTGCCTTTGACCTAAAACATCGCTTATCTAATACCTCTTTACTTATGGACACTTGGGTCCAAGTTACATGGAGATGGGCCTTTTAATTTGTAAATGGGAGCAATTAAAAAAATATAATGGCTATGCTCATGATGCTGTATCTTCCATAGGATTTGTACAGCCCGCTTCCTCAGCCACCGCTTCCTCAGCCACCGCCACTCTGAATAGTCCAAAAACAAATGGACATATCTCCAACACCCTAAAACACACATTCATGAATTTCTCACAGCATGTAGTATGGAGTTTCAGCTTTAAATTGACACCACACTTATGTCTGTAGTGCATGTGGTTGCCAAGTTATAAACATTTTTGGCGGAAGGATCTGGAAAAATGCAACGCCACCACCCTTTTTGGGTGGCGAGTTCAAAACACGTGGCCATATTGTTTGTATAGTTATCTGTGTCCAAGGTCCATGCATATCTGAAAATGTGATTAAGAGGGTGATGGCTTGTCGAATTGTGTCACATTAAACCATACCCTAATCCTAATTTAACTCTATGTTCCCACTATGAATTTCATGTAACACATTTCGGCACTCCCAGCCAGTGGAAGATATCTACTGCAGTTAAAGCCATAATGTGTGATTTGCTTCACAGTGACGCCCTCAATTTTACTTGGATTTCTACTTTTTCCATAATTATAATGCCCATGGTATACTAAAATACCACGTAAAAGAGTAAGCCTGAAGTGCTTTAACAACAGTAAAATTTAACTTTTTGTATTAAAACCGGGTCGACCCGGTTTTATTCAGAGTTCAACGATCGAGTACTTGCTAACATGTACCGTGGATGTCAGCTTGTATGTACATACGTCGAGCGCTATGCTTCGTGTAGTTACATGTAATACGATCGACGAGCGTAGTACACGCATTGTAGGCGTTGTATTGGATTGATTCGCAATTTTCTTCGTTATACATCATTTGTTTGGCTCAAAATTAGAAGGGGATAATGTGATCAGTGAAAACAAACATTTAAATAAGAATCTATTCTTTATGCAAATCACACATTATTGCTTTAACACAACCATTGGAGATAGCTGATAGTATAGCCTATATAGAAAAAAGCATGCAAATGACCATATTACTTTGACATCTTCCCCTATTCTCAAGATACAGGAATAAACGACTAGTACCCTGAAGGACAGAATAGCCAGTGTCCCAATTTTGCTAACACTTTATTTTATTTACTTTATTTTATATTAGCTTAAAAAGTTACCTTTTCAGAGTCTGAGTTGCAATATGACAGAGATCCAATATCAGTCTACATGCTGCTACTTTATTTTATCTTAGGTAATGGCTGCATGATCATGATATACATGTAAATTTATATACAATATACTTTCATGTTAAAATTTGTTGTCTGCTGTTGTTTTTATTTATTTTTTGTTGTAATATTGTTTTTCTCATAATAAAAATCTAATAAACATTGAAAGACAAAAAAGTTTGTTATCAGGTGATGCTATCTGTTTGTCTAATTTGTACTGTAAAAATCTTGTCTTAGCAACATGTATTGTAATATTACATACTGTCTTTAACAAAAAAACCATGAGGAACAGAATCGAAAAATCATGCGTCTTGGCTGAAGACACAATCCCAGACATGTCTTTTGTGACGCCGGTTTTTTTTTATGTCGCGCATATCTAGGCATGAACAGCTATTTATAGAGATAACGCTGACGAAACTTTGGCCAGGCACAAGTAACCTGGTGAACGAAGGGGTTCGCCGTAGATAGCTGGTCGGGGGATTTATGCTGGACAGTCAAGTGTATCCAAACAATCGGGCTTATCACCCTGATCGGAACCGACTGTAACGAGGTCTTTTGTCATGGGTCATCTGCCCCGCCATTACCAGATGAGCCCCACGGGGAGAGCGGAATAATTTTTTTGTCCTGTGGGGAATTGAACCCGGGACCTCTTGCACCAAAGGCAAAGACCTTAATCAGTGTGCCACGCTGAGTCACTTACCCAATAAGACACAAAGACACGAGTCTTGACTCCATTTAACTTTACTCCAAGTTTAAAAACAACCTTGTTTTTTTTTACCTAATGAGATCGATTTTCAGGAAAAATGTTAATGACCCAATACTCGTGTTTTCCCCAATCTATAGGCAAATACTGACATGGCTGACACCCACTTCAAAACAGAGGCTCATCGAATTTAAAAGTTAATTATGTTTCATGGCCAATTAATCTGGTGAACAAACTAATTTACTTTCAGTTCCTGAAGTCGCTCCTGAATCTTGGAATAAAGCAACGGATCATGATAGAGTGTGTTCTCCAGAAATTCGATATTATTCTTCAAGTTCCCACTTTTTTGGTAGTTTATAGTAATTCGTTTTTTATAACGCAATTTCAAAATTTTATAGTTCTCCAAAATTGTAATTTGTGGGTAAAATTTCACATCATACTTTCCATAAATTATGTACGATGTTACGTGTTTTACTTATATTTATTTATTTATAACATTCGACCAAAGCCAGACAAAGCCCATAGTACTCAGAGGCTACGTACTAGGGATGCGAATCCAACCGAATATGACGGGACAGGGATATGAGAAGAGGTCCGATTTTAGAAGCAGGAGCAGTGGCGTAGATTTCTTTTTGACATGGGGTGGGGTGGGGGAGTCTTGAAGTATAAGTGAATCTTGCAGGTGTCAACATTGGGGGATGATTGTATGGATCACCCCCCCTGGCAAAATATTGGGGGTGGAGCTACATCCCCATCCCCCGGGATCTACGCCTATGAGCAGGATGGAAACCGGATCACGAGGAGTAAAACCTGCGAGGACTCACGAGCATGGATCGGCAACCAAACTCACTCCTGGCAAAGCGGGGAATTGAACCCGGGCCGCAATGGTGAGAAGCGAGCACCCGTACACTAACTCGTCCTCCCAAGCTATATGGACATGATGGACTGGGAGTCGTGGGAGAACAACATTAAATCATTGATAAAGGAATGAATCCGAATGATGATCGGTTGTGTCAACCCACTCGTAATGAATTGCTTCCATGTTTATCTGTATGTGTCACAAATGCTACTGGACCACTGGGGACACTGCAAACTTTTGCTATTTAAAAAAAAGTTTTGTACGGACAAGATCTTATGACACATAAACATGTTGATATACATACTATAAATTCTATCAATCTGACAGAAATTGATTCAGATTTTTATCTTATTCATGGATATACATTTTGGAAAAACCTTTATATATCCAGAGTTTCAATATGGCGAGTTTTCACATATTTGAACTCTCAAAATGACCCTCCCCAACTTCAACGAGCAAACATTCATAATGCTTCAACATAAGACGCCACATCCCAACATTTTGACACTTTTTTGCCAAATAATGCTCTGAGTGTGAGAACTCGCCATATTTGAACTCCAAATAGCTCTTAATTCACATATTCTAAAATACACTGGCAAACACCCCAATCAGCAAATTAAGCCGACACCTGCCGTGCAAAGATACGTCTGAAATGGAAGACGTGTCATCTGAATCCAGCGTTAATTGAGACACGTCTTGTTTTTCTGTCTTCTGGCGTCTGGTTAGACATACTTTGTCAGCTCGTGTCTTCAACCAAGACAATATGTATTTTTTATAATGTTATTTGGTGTTGAAGACATTAATTTTGCCAGCAATTCGCCAACGCAGCACGGTGTAACATTGGTAGGCATGCATCTTTTTGGAACGATGGTACATGCGGAATGTGTGGTCGTGATTATTTTGATCGTGGTTCCGGACTCTAAAGTGTGATCCTGTTGACACATAGTGATAATCAGATTACACGTAACTCTGCGCTGGCAAATTCGCCAGCGAAGTGGTTACATAACTCCCTGGTACCGGTACTGGATCACGCACATTTTGGTAGTACGGATGCCATTTCGATTATGGTGCAGAACTCAAAAGCGTGATCCAGTTGACATCGTGATAATCGGATTAATACACGTAACACTTCGCTGGCGAATTGACAAAAACTTGCCAATACATCATTTTACAGTATATTTCTATCAATATTATTTTAATGAAAATAAAAGAAAGAAGAAGCAAAAAAAAAAAGAAAAAAGAAGATAGTGACAATGTTTCCAATTAAGTTTTCATGTGAAATCAAAGTAGCGATCTAAGGTACACATTTCAACGCATATGACTTCTAACCGTTGGCACAATTTCGTGTGACTCAAGAATCACATCAAATCACATTAAAACACTAATATTATCTTCTATTGAGGGCATTTACCCCACACTACTTGCTAACCGACATCATTCAACTTCGAATCAAGCATCAAGATTATAGGTAGAAAACTTTAATAATATCCCGAGAGAATAGCCTCGACACGTTTCTTTATCCAAAAACCGTCAGATAGATCCATCCCCTCTTTCCGCGAGGATTTCCTTAGTTTCACTGGCGCGTCCCATTGATAGGCTGTGATCCTTGTTACAGTTTTAACCAATGACTGAGCAAAATCTAGTAACGAATCACTCAATGCGGAAACACTCTTCCCTATGGAAGTTTAGCTGCAGGCAACCTTTTGTCAATGCCAAGTGGAACGGTGGCGACAATCATGACAATCAGCTGTGAGTGTTGAGGTTATTATCTAATTTTAGCTGAAATAATGGGGATTTTGTTTCATACATGTATACTATAGCTACCTATTTTGAGGCTTACAAATCATACCCATGATAAATGTACATGTCCATAAAGCATTCCTCGAATACACTACCAGATTCCTATTGTGGTTACCTGCACAGGTACACCGTCGCCGCGGTACTTAATTGGTCACTATGCAGTACCTTGGCGACGGTGTACCTGTGCAAGCGACCGCAATAGGAATCTTGAAGTGCAAGGTGAAGGTAAAGATATTGTACGCACTGCATACTAAAAACCTAATTTGCGTTACAGATTAGCTCTTTATCAGAGCCTCGTCACATGAGACGACCTAAAAAAATATTTTAAAAAAAACCCCTTTTACTGAAGTTCTGTGACTGCCCCTTCCTAGTGACCATGGAAGTCCATTAATCGTGTAAGTCCAGTGACCACCTAGCACCTCCGACGGTTCAGCAGGATTCAATGGCCTGTTGACATGGTTGAGTTCACTTCAGAGGTGGTAGATCATGGAGACCATGTTTTAAGATACTATTTTTAATAGTAACTACTTTATTGAGGATACACCTGGCTCAGGCTGAGCTATACCTGTGTCATATCCATGCATGTAAATAAAAAATAAATGTTGGTAATTTATACAGCGCCTTTCACATGTGCACATGTACCAAAGCGCTTTACATTTATTGTGCTGTCGTTATATGTCAGCTGCCATACAATGCCCATATGTTCATACCATTGGGCAGCGCTCAATGGACAATATTCATAACAGCTCCTTATTTTACCCCTGGGTAGAGAGAGGCAAGTAAGGTAAAGCGCCTTGCCCAAGAGCACAACACGCGATGGCACCACCGGGGCTCGAACTCGCAAGCCACCGATTACAAGGCAGAGCTCGTACCGCTGCGCCACCGTGTAGATGGTGTACATAAAACACCCGGGATAAAACAATCTTGGACGCATGCGCCTAAGGCATAAGTAGAGCCTGGACCTCTCCTATACGGAACGAGTGCTCCTCCACTGAGCGTTAATACCCGATCGATCGATGTGGGACTACCTGTATTATATTGCATATAATGCCTATTGCTTCCCAGTTACATTATAAACGCTACAATATTTAAAAAAAACTGTGTAAAAAAGTTATTTCAAGTTTCTTGAATAGGCAATTGGGCAAAACCACCCCTTTACCTTACAAAACAACATGTTTTGTCTTTTTTGTAAGGTAAAGTTATCTTCCTACTTTAGTCTTTTTGTATAACATAACATATCTTACCTTCCGGCTAATGACAAGCCTCCTATATAATCACCAGCACCTTATATCATATTATACCTGTTTAACACAAACTTTCTAAAGCCCTGGAAGTGATTTGTTAAAGCTAAGTTCCTTATACCCGCTTAGGGAGTTTATAATGTTATGATCACTGTATGATGGTGGGCAAGTCAATTGTCTTTTCGTTAGCTTAAACCGGATAAACCGGGAGATAAACCTGGTGATTAAGTAAATTATCATTAACCTAATACGTGCTTACAGGAGAACTGAGGCTTGCTGGATGGTGATCATGCGTGTAATTTTGGCACCGATGGTGTGTTTTACTAGCATTTCAAAAACTTGCAAAATTATGAAACGTGATTCACATTACAATGGAATCGCATACTGCTTTGTTGGACACCCAATTGCCGATATACAAAATATGACAAAACCACATAATATCATGTTTACATTGCTCTTTTTAACACCCAATTGGCATGACTGGGACTGTTCCCTGGGCGACATGACATTCAACGCATCACGAATAGCACAAAATCTATGCTACTTTCTTCAAACTCGCCTTACAAAATCGACATTCATCACTTAGCAATAGAACCACATTAGTCTTTGTAAGGCATTTTTCTGCACCGTTTCTTTTGAGAACTTCCTATTGCCGACACATATTATTACATGTACATTACTTCACATCAATAACAATAGAACCACATTATCATTTTGAACATATCATTACGACATTCAACACACAAAAATAGGCCACATACTACTTCATTTATGCCTATAATAATTTTGAAGACCCCATTATCATATTAATACCGATATTTTAGGACAATAGATCCACATGCTGTCATGCTTCATTTTTATGGTGCTTAACGTCGGTTATCTAGTGTTTAAAAACACTAGATAACCGACGTTAAGCACCATAACCGACGTTCATGACGTTAAACACTACGCAACAGCTTTTGAACAGGCCACTGACATTGCAGTTGACATTACCGACATTCACTTCATAACATTAACAATAGAAATGCAATGGGCCTTTTCAAATTTCTGGTTTTAGTTTTGGCTTTCGTTTTGGTCACCATGGTCACGAATTTCGCATTTGTCGCAGCTAAGCTCTCGCCGGAATCGATATCGATAGGTTTGTCTCTCGTCTTTGTTTATATCAATCAAAACCTTGATTTTAGTTTCTTACGTAATCTTCCCGGTTAGACGTCAGCTGAGCAAAGTAAACAAAACAGTCTTTAAATTCCACAGTGCATACTCGTGAGCTGAGGTAGACTGCTTTGCATTCCTTTTTAAACAATTCATACCATTCAATGCATAAAACACAACACATCCACATCCCCAGTGACTGCCCTGCCCAGAGAAGATTTAAATGGTCTACTATACAGTAGTTTTTCTCATGGACAGATAGCTGTTGGATCAGAACAGGATTGGTGGAATTTCCATGGTGGGATTAGAGGGATGATAAATTTGGATCAGAACAGGATTGGTGGATTTTCCATGGTGGGATTAGAGGGATGATAGATTTAAATGGTCTACTACAGTAGATTAGAGCTGAGGCAGTAAATACAGCTGTATGTGTAAACGTGGTGTACATGTACAGGGATTATTTCTATGTGAATAACATATACCGTGGGATTATGAATTGCCATTTAAATTTTCACCTTTGCCGTGTCTAATCTCTCTATATTTTTTATTTTCTGAACAATAACAATAGAGAAACCAAAACGGACAACTTGAAAAGGCCCATTGAATTTCTTTCGCATCTAATGCCAGAATTTACTTTCCAAATATTTAGACATTTACATATTATTTTGTGAAACCCTAATTTTAGGCTTCTCCACTTGCAATGGTACTCAGTCAGTTAAATTGACCGATTAAAATAATTCGATCTTTTAAAGGTTGATGATAGAAACCAATCTAAACATATTGAAATTGATTTTTCGATCGATACACCTCTTCTATACTATCCAATCAAGTGTTACTCCCAATGTACACTCTAAATTACAAGAGAAATAAATCCTTAAGGTTGCAATTAGGAACAATCACTTTTAGATTTAAAATTAATCTCGTAGATTTAAATTTTAAATCTTAAAGATTTAATTTTAAATCTGTACTTGATTGGTATTTGATCTGTACCTAATCGCAATTCTTGATATTTAGAGTGTACTACCAAATGGCATGTTTTGAATATGGTTGGGTTGGATTGATATTTAAAACCGATGAATTACAATGAATATTTAATATTGTTAATCTTTTTCTAATTGGAAAGGATTTATCCCTTATGAAAATCAATCCTTTCTACTAATTCAATGAAAAAAAAGATTTGTCCCTAACTTTAATCCCGGGACTTTAATCGCTATAAGATCGAGACTCACTCCTTTTGATTGATAAAAAAGATTGAAAATTCAAATCATTCGACTGAATATAAATTTAGCTAGGTTTACAGTCAAAACCGGTTTGTCCCTTACTGCAATCGGCAAAAGATTTTAAAATCAATCTTTTGATTGAATATTCAATCTTTTTGATTGAATATTCAATCTTTTTGATTGAATATTCAGTCTTTTTGATTGAATATTCAATCTTTTTGATTGAATATTCAATCTTTTTGTTTAAATATTAAATCTTTTGATTGAATATTCAATCGGAAATTTTTAGAGAGTAGTGACACTTACAATTGTATCATATAAAGCTTTGGGACAAGACCCAGTTTGACAGCTATTTTCACTAAAGCCCCCAAGGTTTGATTTCATGTACAGGAAATTTATAATTTTCCAGTAGGTGGTGATTTGTCAGAATCAATACCCATAACATTTTACAAGTTTGAATGGCTATTGAAGAACCTGTGGCAATGGGCATACAATATGGGTTGATCTAAACATCCGCAGATTTTCCATTGATAAATCCGGGTGATATTAATACAATTATGTCAGATAGTCCTAAACCAATGCATTCAAAGTATAACTTCTGAAATAGGAGGCACAAACAGACCATTTTGAAGTATAGGAATAATTGGTCCAAAATCTGTGAAGGAGGTCCTTTTCTGGGCAAAATCGTGCAAAAACATTGTTAGGGGGCTGAGCCGTCTGGATCTCGACCATTTGGCTTCAGTTCCACAAGGGGTCGCGGTGGAGCGGACGGCGGCCGGTAGCTAAACGGCCATCGAGCCGCGTCGCGCAGCATTGAAGCAGTGCTAGCCCGAAGTAGGGAGTTAATTGACCTTCTGGATCTCTTCGTTGAGGTGCAATTGAGTTAATCATGTTAATGGCCCCTATTTAACACATGTACATTTAACACAAGATACACGGCTGTAGCTCGTTATAATCCGAAGGGTCACAAGTCCGAAAAACAATAAGGGTCATTACGAACCCTAATTTTTGCCCTTACCCAAACAAACGCTCGACCTAACCCTAAACCTAACTGTGACTCCCCAAAGATACAGGTTCTGGGATCACACAGGAAGACAGATAATACATGCAAAGGAATATGATGTTTGACTCGTTAATTAAAGGCCCATTCAGTGATTTGCTCATCCGGACGATCGTAAAAATCATCAAAATTCAGATTTTGGTACCTTTGTAATTGGCATAGATGTGCTAACATAGCCTGCTAGTGGTTCGGTCGAAAGCCGTGTATTTTAGACAAAATAAAGCATTTGCATGATTCTGGACTTTTGATACTGACAGTACAAAAGTCCGACTCGAGATCGAAAGAAGCTCACTCTCCACGTACCAACACGCGTTGCGTATTGTTTCTACTACTTATTACATCAGTAGCTACTATTTTAAACAAAATACACAATTTTAACTGTTTTTCATATTTGAATTGACCGTTAGTTTGCCTCGGTGACCTTTAATTGCTTATTTTGTTTTCTACTACAAAATTGTAGCTTAAAAGCGTCTGTTTTAAATCAATTTAGACTCTACTTCCCCGTGTTAGAAACACTGGACTAGGAAGTTTTTCCAGTCGATTGGTGGCGCACTGTACGAAAATCTCGATTTTCTCAGAGTTGAAGTAGAAAACCTTTCTAAAACTTCTGTTTTTGACTAATTTGTCGATGTATTCAGGGAAAAGTGGTTTAATGAAATTCTGTAGACTTATTCTTTATTTCTAAGCAAGTCTGACAAATTTCCATTTTTTTTAATGTTCCTGTGAAATCACTGAAAGGGCCTTTAAGTGGAGTGTACATGAATATCCCTGACATAAACACCTCTCAAGAACCCAAGCAACTAGGGTTGATGCAAATGATAGTTGCTACGGCATGCACGGTACAGACTCGACGGCATGAATCTGTTTGGACGCTCATTTCGAGAGTTCCTCGTAAATCTTCACATTTTCATTACCATGTTTACACTGTTTATATTGGACGCTCCATATTCTAATGAGCACGAGGGTACATACATGTAGGTCTAGTCTATATAGTTGTTACATAGTTGTACTGGTTCTTTGCAATTGGTTTTGGACATCCATCCATGTATACTAAATGTTTTGGAATAGACAAAATAATTGTTACAAAATAATTATTATATTGCACGTAATTATTCTTTAAATGGTGTGCTTATAGCGAATGATCATTCCAGTTAAGTTTCAACCTAGAACTTTTATGTCTGCAGAACCCTTCCAAAATTAGTCTCTAAAGAACCAAAAAAGATTTTAGCTCTACAGAACCATTTTGGTTTTTAGAAGAACCATTTTTCAGCTGTACAGAATCTGTAGATCAGAGAGCACGGTGGCCGAGCGGAACGGGCTCCGACTCATAATCGGAAGATTACGGGTTCGAGCCCCGGCGACGCCATCATGTTGTGCTCTTGAGTAAGGCACTTTATCTTTACTCCTATCCACCCAGGTGTATAAAATGGGTACCGGCATTCTTAAATGCTGGGAAGGTAACAGATTCGCCAGAGGAGTCTGGCCCAATCGCCAATGAAAGAGAGATGGGCACTCCGATCACTGCTTATACAGGATCGTCTCCTTTACATTTACAGAATCTTTATAGAATCTTTCTTGGAGAACTTTTTTTGTCCAAGAACCCCCATGATTACAATGATCATTGGACAAAAAAATTCTAAACTATCCTGAGAGGGTTTAAATAACCTTTCCATAAAACCTGCAATTATCCTTTAAAGAACAAATAAAAAAGTCCTTTGAAGCGCAAAGAACCATTCCATAGAATATAGTCGAATCCGTATCTTTAAGAATGTTAAGAGTGAACCACATGCATCACATATGCAAGTAATTAACATTTATCAAATTGTTCGATGTGTTTACAACTCTCTATGCCACCAACGGACAAGTGCATGTTAAGCAAAAACATGTATCTTGCACTAGTACACTAGTAGTGTCCTGAATCTTGATCACGTGACCGAATACGGAATATATCGCAAATGTTAGGGGACTAGGGATAGGGCAAGATCATGTTTATTGCAAACTCAAAAGCCCATATTCAGCTATTGGAATATGCATGTCAAGTAGTTGTCAAAAAGAGGTTGAGCGATACGCACTATCGAAGTCTTTGATGATGATAACGGTACATCTTTCGTCAGTCTTTGGAATCAAAAATGGCAATATCATCTTTACCAAATCAAAGTTTACGGTCAAAGACCTGTCATGGAATAGTTGGTTTCCATGGGTGAATAGATTTAAGGTCAAGACTAGACATTGCATGGAAGAAACAAAACGGGAAAACGCGTTGACAAGCAGATCATCCGCTTCAACTGATAGTGGAGTATTATATTGAACGCTTCTGCTTTTGTACATGTTCCGCCATGTAACACTTCGAAGTTTGAGGTGTAACCGGGTAGTGGGGAAGGGTATTTTGATTATTTTCAACCTTCCGCACCCTTACGCATTTCTAAGGGCAGTTTGGCCAAAATAGTGACCCGTTATTTATAGCCATCTATAAGAATTTGGCGAAAATAGGGACCAATATTTAAGATTCTTTTTGTTAAGATTTGCGCACACCGCGATATGAACTTCGAAATAGTTAAAGCAACATGCTTTTCGCGCGCTTCTGTTTCAATAGAGAGATTGCGATTTCCAAACGTAGCATCAAACGTACGTGGATCTATTCAAAATCCCGTCACAGGAGAGTGGTTTTGAATAGACTCCACGTACGTTCGATACGTACATTTGGAAATCGCAACCTCTCTATTGATTCCTAATCGGCGCGGCGCCAGGATCGGTGTCATATCTAAATAACACTGATCTCGACATATGTCTTCGATGTTAGATATTTGATTATGTAACGTATAGTCTATGGCTGAGTAAATATTAATGCTTGTGTTTCTAGCTTTTGTTTGTGAAAAGAAATTGTGTAGAGTAAGAAAATGTTAACAATTGGGCTATCATCCATTTAAAATCTGGAAGATTTTGGAAATATCTTCCATAGATGGAGTATGTTTTTCAAAATGTAATTGGTCAGGGTAATAATCATTTTGAAGCTCATACTCCCTCTGTATTATGGCTTTATCCTATATCTTCCACAACTGGAGTGATTATTTCAAATGGAAGTTACCCAAATGTCTATTCTATTTGAAACGCATACTTCCTCTGTGGAAGACTTTAGCTAAATCTTCCACAGGGGGAGTGTGGATTTTAAATGGAATAACACATTGTGTGGAATATAAGAAATGAAGATACGAGATCAAAGAAAATGAATCATTTCGTCACAAATATCGACTTTATTTGGGCATAAGTGCAGTCCACCATTCAATGTGGATGATAGTCTAGACTTTATCGAATTTGCTGGAGTAGTTTCCTGTTAACCAGGTTTAAGTACTGCAAAGGTCGAATCATGTTTGCTGTGCAGTATAACTGTACTATTAGATCAAAGAAAATGAATCATTTTGTCCACAAATATCGCCTTTATTTGTTATTAATTATTTCCTTTGGTAACGGCTACAATTCGCTGAAGATCCACCAAAGCTTGACTCATGGTTCCTCGACATAATGATATTTTTGTATGTTGCTTGACCCAGTAGTACATATTTTTAACATGTTAAATGTTGTGTCTTAAAACGAAGTTTTTCGACCTTGCGCACCTTGTGCCTGAATACTTCGTTTATTTCGACCGCATAAAATGATCGAGATTAAACAAGCAAGTGAAATGATGTATCGTATATGGAGTTTCCTTAATTTCTTTTTGCTCAAGGGCTCTGTAACCCACATTTTGCAGTTTTGCAGAGTATTTTTTGTGGGACCTGAGAGCACATCAGACACACCAAATAGCATTATGAATACGAAGATGTCCTTCTGATATCCAATTTTTTTTTAAAATTCGCGATATAATAAATACAACTTTTATGGCAAATTATAAAATATTTTTAATTACAAATACTTTCTGTAATTAATTTCTTTTGTTTAGGCCTATCTCTATACCGAAGTAGCATAGCGTTTTTTGCAATGAATACCAAACTACCCGCCATCATGAACTAAAAGTGTTTATATCAGCTTCCCATCTTTTTGTTTAGGTATCTCGCACTAAAAACACTGACACATTAGTCGTATCATTGAATACAAATCATTGTCTCGTTGAACTCAGTTTATTATGACAAATGTACATGTATAATAGCATTTCAAGCCTACATCAAACATGTCAAAACACTATACAAACTTACATTATAAACAATTACAGAAAGGTGTGAAAATCTCACGAAAAACTTATGTACATCCTAGTCTTGCATGGAACTTTCTTAGGCGAAATTTATGGCCTCAACATTTAACTTGATCCACAGATGCATAATAATTGATTGGTACTTTTGCATGTTACCATTATTAGATACTAAACAAAAAAACCCTAAAAAACAAACAAATACCGTAAAACCTCGTCTACAAGCATATAGAGTGCTTCTGATGAAAACTAAATTAATCCATGTGCCATTATGGAGTTTGAGCAAATAAATGACAGATCCTAGCATATACGAACAATAATTATTGAAAGACCAATCTTTTGTATCGGCATATTTACGCTAGTTCGTATGAACTTAGCTTTCATCAAAAACACCATATATGCTTGTAGACGAGGTTTTACGGTAGTCCGTCATAAATCTAAACCTGCGCATGTTAAGACAATTTAATTGATACGGTCGTGTGCAGAAACTTGTTAGCTCCAATATGTTACCACATTCGCTACCAAAAGCTACTAGTAAATTTATGAAATTTGGTACATTTTTTGAAGTTGCAAATTAAAAGGAGCATGTTATAGCCCGAAACGACCGCTATGTAATATCGATCGCACCATGCCCGCGTGTACAGCAGTAATCGTATAGTAGGCTTGTAGCAATTCGCTGTCGTAGTGCACGTTAGTAACCATTGGTTACTGCTCCAAGCCTGGGCTCATACACCTGTTCCGAATTTTGATATGCCATAGGCTTTGTGTTGTGATCGTTTCGATCAGTCGTTCGTAACAAAGAAAGCGTGATCCAGTTGACCTGGCAACGGCCATATTGTATTCGTGCACTACGACAGTGAATTCATGCTTTCAAATTAACAATTGAATAAACCGCGCTTTGTACGGGCTCTTGGGATAGAAGACAGGGGCTCGCCACGGGCAAACGAGCTTGTCCATGTCATCAATTCCGACTGTGTGATCGTTTTGATTTGCGACTTTGTCAATTTAGAGCTTTTGGATCCAAATACGGTATCAAATTAGAGCTTTTGGATGCAAATGCGGTATCAAATTAGAGCTTTTGGATCCAAATACGGTATCAAATTAGAGCTTTTGGATGCAAATGCGGTATCAAATTAGAGCTTTTGGAAGCAAATGTGGTATCAAATTAGAGCTTTTGGAAGCAAATTAACGCGGTATCAAATTACAGCTTTTGGAAGCAAATGCGGTATCAAATTACAGCTTTTGGTAGCAAATGCGGTATCAAATTTGAGCTTTTGGTAGCAAATGCGGTATCATATTGGAGCTAACAATGTTCTGCACGCAATTGTGTCAATCAACTATCATAAAACAGTATGCAGACTCCGAGTATTAGACGTACAATATTGTATGTAACATATCTACTTATTTAATCTATTGCCATTCTATTTAAAGTACTGTTTAAGTTCTAACAACTGCTTGATCGTAAAATCGATAATATGTTACGTATAATATCTGGTAGAAATATATTATCGATTTTACGTCATCAAACATTCGTTAGAACTTAAACATTACTGGAAATAGAATGGCAATAGATTAAATAACGTTGATATGTTACATACAATATTGTATTAAAAAAGTCTTCATACTGCTTAAAACACGAGCAGGTTTAAATTTATGACAGGTTACATAAGTGAGGATTTCTTTTTTGTGTTGTGTTTATAACGTCATCCTCACTGGAACAATGCTAGATGTGACAGAATAATCAATTGCATCCAGTCACCGTCGCCCTAGTGTAGTCCGTCAAGAAGGACTCACGAGTGCGTTCGCACAAAAATCCACACTGTCAGACGTGACGGCGTGAATTGTGATAATTCTCACGAGTTCTTCTTAACGGATTTTACAGGCGGGATCGAGTGTCTGCTTCCGCCATGCGAGCTTCGCGCTATTGGAGGGCATCCCGATCTACATTAACCGTGTGTTTTGGTTTGGTAGAACCGGCTACTGTCTTCCATTCATAGTACATGTACCACGCGATGTGCGTATGGTGCGTTAACGGACGGTACAATTAATGTTTTGGTAGTTGACTAATAATGTAGGCATAGTTGACTAATATGTGAGCACAGTTAACTAATCTATGCGCACAGTTGACTAATCTGTGGACACAAAATATGAGTAAAATTGACACAAATTAATATGAACTGCTCGCTCAGATTAGTCAGCTGTGCGGGTGACAGATTAGTAAAATGTGTACACAGATTAGTAAACTGCCCACACATGTTAGTAAACGGTGTTACAGATTAGTAACTTGTGCACACAGATTAGTAAACTGCTTGCACAGATTAGTAACCTGTGTTACAGAGTAGCAAACTGCGAGCACTGATTAGTAAACTGTACTACAGAGTAGTAAACTGTGCTACAGATTAATAAACTGTGCTACAGATTAGTAATACTGCTCACACGTGTTAGTAAACTGTGTTACAGATTAGTAACCTGTGCACACAGATTAGTTAACTGCTTGCACAGATTTGTAAACTGTGTTACAGAGTAGCAAACTGCGAGCACAGATTAGTAAACTGTACTACAGAGTAGTAAACTGTGCTACAGAGTAGTAAACTATGCTATAGATTAGTAAACTGTGCTACAGATTTAATGCCCACTGTGCGAACAGATTAGTCAACTGTGCTACAGATTAATAAACTGTGCTACAGATTACTAAGCTGCGCGAACAGATTAGTAAACTGTGCTACAGATTAGTAAACTGTTCTACAGATTACTAAACTGCGCGCACAGATTAGTCAACTGTGCTACAGATTAGTAAACTGCGCTACAGATTAGTAAACTGTGCTACAGATTAGTCAACTGTGCTACAGATTAGTAAACTGTGCTACAGATTAGTAAACTGTGCTACAGATTAGTAAACTGCTACAGATTAGTAAACTGTGCTATAGATTAGTAAACTGTGCTACAGATTAGTAAACTGTGCTACAGAGTGGTAAACTGTGCGCCAGGATTGGTTAACTGTGCATACAGAATAGTAAACTGTTGACCAGATTTAATTATCAGCTAATTAGTAAACTGTGCACACAGATCTACATCAGTCAACAGATTAATCAACTGCATGTGCGAATAAATTAGTCAACTGTGGCTCACAGATTAGTAAACTGTCACGTGCGGGCAGATTAGTCAACTGTGCACACAGATTAGTAAACTGCCCGCACATGTTAGCAAACTGTGCTACATACAAATATCTTATTCTGAAGTTGAGGTTTGGTTTAACTTCATAGTAGTAGTAAATTTTGGAGTTGGGCAACTTGAACCATCAGAGTATCCCGTCCTTTGGACGGAAATAATATATACTTCAGTTTATATAATAGACTAAACATTTTAATAACTCAGAAATATGTAGTACCTTTAAACCCTGAACACACCTATAGAGTTCATCATGGCTTGCTGAAAATTGAATTTCCTGCGCAAAAATATATGATTTGACCAATTGCTCTGTTTATGAATTTAAATAATATTTGTTGATCTGCGATAGGCTAGATTATGGTAATTTCTGGAAGAAGACAAAATTTAAGACTTAATTAAAATAACGTTTCCTCTTATATTCAAGCTAAGTAAAGTTGGAAAGTAATCTGCAAGATAAGATGCTCCTAATAGAGCATTGTGCCATGCGTGTATGTATAGCAATTCATTCACCAAGCCAATGAGACTCATACGTGTACGAAACAGGGGATAGAGTACACAATTGGGTCGTTTCAAGGGTTGGGAACCAGAAAGGAATTCTTTGTCATGTTTGTGAGTTGAGGCTTTATGGTTTTCAACCCTCGATAAATTGCATAACAATTATTCTTTCCCTTTCTGTTTCTCATATTCATTTAAAGTCTAAAATCTGCAAGTAATGTTATTACAAAAAACTGAAAAAGCACACTGAGCCGTGCTAGAACTGAGATTAAAGGCGGCTGACCCGTTGGCAGCTTCCATCTGCGTTTGTCATGTTTGTTGTTAGGGATGAAATAAAAACTCGACCGGCGGTTGACCGCCGGTTCCGAGCGGTTCCGTCCGGTTGGAGCCGGTTATAATTGTTTTAAACAATGGAACGCGGTTTAACCGCAGTCGAGTTTTGATTTCATCCCTTACTTTTTCAGGCATAATCCAATGCAATGTGTTGGTAGTGCGAACCAAGGATGTGATAGTATTCTTATCTAGCCATGCTAGCTGTCCCTGATTAAATACAATTTGACACCTGTAGCATGTGTAGAGGCCTTAGGGTTATTCAGGTATATGAGAAACTTGAAGATAAATCTTGTAAATAGATACATGTGTTATGTGTATACGTGACATCATCATCATCATCCACAAATTGTATGGTCGACATTTCAGCTTACAACGAAACAGCAGCCCCACAAATACCGTCCCATTCTTAACAAAATATGTAAAACGGAAGACATATATCCATGAATCTTGGGGCGGTTTAGCCGAGTCGACGATCCACTGATAATTTTAGATCCAAAATCAAGGGATACGACTCATCGCGAAGTCACCTTTGTTTGATGATACCAGACATAAGAATTGTCTACATAACATAGTAATCATATAACTGAAGAAATTCCACAATTCACGTGCCATTATATTTCTTCCGTTTTAGTACTAATCACACTGACATTGCTCGAGTTTTTCCCATCTTCTAGACACAATTCATTGTTTTTATTATCCAAATCTAGACTCTCTGTTTTCCCACCCTCCACTCCCTCCGTATTCTCTTTGTTCAATTCACTACCAATAATGTTCTCTTTCTCGCATCCGCTGTATATCTTTTCATCCGGCGATAGTTCCTCACCGTCATCTTTAACTTGTTCTTTCTTCCATTTCATTCGTCTGTTTTGAAACCATATTTTGATTTGGCGCTCCGTAAGACACACTGCGTGTGCAATTTCTATCCGTCTTTTGCGGGTAAGGTAGCGGTTGAAATGAAATTCTTTTTCTAGTTCAAGAGTTTGGAATCGTGTGTACGTTTGCCGGCCACGTTTTTTTGTCTGTTCCTATTGTTGATGTACCTGTAACGAGAATGCAAAAAGGAACGAAATATAAGTAATTAACTCGATACACTATGGACCATAAGAGCCTCATCCCAATGGCAAAGTCCAATAACCTCAATTACATAATCATAGTGCAAAATTTGACCTCAAGTTGCAGGGTATGAGTTTTTGTACCCAAATCTTCAAAGGTCATTCAATGAATGTGTAAATGTATTGGGGTTTAAGAACTGTTCCCCTGATAGATGAGCATGTTGTGGATCCTCCTTGATAAAGCATGGTTGATTTGACCAATTCGTAAAACAATATCGAATGCATATTGTACCTTCATTTGCATGTCAAACATTTCAACATCCGCTCGTTTCAAGTTTTCTGACCGATAGTGGGTCGTTTCAAGTTTTTCGCTTTGGATTTGGTTTCGGTTTTTCTATATTGTAAACTAGGCCCAAGTTTGATTGACAGGTCACATTGTTATAAGCCCGAGAAGGTGCCAAAGTTCCCCTTTGTCTTGTTTGTAGAGTTGAGAAACAAGAAATGCCTATTGTATTCGTAATTGCTGGGCGGCAGATAATCTCGTTTGGTTGGTTTATTGTGATCATCACTGATCAGTGCAATCTGCCCAGATTCATAAATCAATACGAAATACAATAGGCTGATTTCTAAAAGCCTCAGCAAACATGGTAAATTCGTTTGAACATCTCAAATCCATTTCGTATTGATTATTGTTCATTTATATTATAAGAGGGTTGCATTACATTTACATCACTTTCAACCAATCCAATGTACGACATCGCAACTAGTGGACCCAGCGTGTCTGCTGAAGACGGATCACAGAAATTGCACTGGAAATTGCACACATGCAGTGTGTCTTATACGGAATACGGAACGCCACAGCAGGTCCGTATGCTGGGTCCAATTTTTGCGATGTTGTTCATTGGATTGGTTAGATTTTGTTAGTTTTTGGTCATATTATAATGATATTTATTGCATCAATTTAGGTCAATAGGTTGACTGAACAAGAGACAATACGAATTCAATAAAAATCATTATTTATACAATACATTCCAAATGCAGAGTTTTCGGGAAAGGTGTGGACCTTCGCCAAATCACCATTGCTTTAATAAGTGTCTCTTCCTTCTGGTAAAATACAACATACTAAGAGTTTGAAGTTCATGGGCCCTTCGATTGATTATAACACCTAAAACATGCTAAATATAAATACAGCTCAGGTTGTACTTCCAAATTTGTTGTGTAAAAACCCTTGTTCGCGCCTCCAAACTAATATTTTCGTTATGTTTCAGGAGGAGTGGATAAAACATTGAGGCTGAAGTCTAATGCATCGAAGCGTGTCGTGTGATATCGGTTCACGAGAACAGTTCACGGCTAGGTCGGTATATCGTCTTGCCACATCTCCTGCTTTTTGTTTAGGTTAGCAGCTATACTCATTGCATCCCTTTTGACAGTAGAGTCATAAATCTATTCTCTCATACTAATTTTTTGCTCGCTCAGGTTTTCAATATAGCGGCGTGGTATATTTGGTTTCCGAAGTCTGTCAGGAGATATTCACAAAGTATACTCTTCCGTATATTTTAATTTGGCCATGTCCCTAAAACAAAAAGGTCATAGAATTGCAGGTTCAGTCTCTTGTTGAGTTATATCTTGTCCTCAAGAGCATCATAATAATCTATTTGCAAATGATAAAATCACGAGATCTCAGCCCACCACCGGTCCACCCAGGCCCGCCACACAATACCGTATCCCACGGTCTGGTAATGTAAAGGTTTAATTTTAAAAGTACTTGCACCCAACTCGTGTGATAAACACATATATTAATCATGTTTAAATAATATAAGAAAGAAAAGAACCGTATTCTGAAACAACATTCAGATAATCTATTTCGCTTTAATCGCCAGGACATGTTTGCCGGAATTATTAATTAAGCGCGTCGTTTTAATAAATCCAGTGGATCTCCGTCCAGGCACTGCTGTGAAGCACAATCCCGGACAACTCGTTTATCTCAGTATCTGGGACCGCAATTTACAACCAGGTGAACCGGACAAGACGGACAAGACGGGATAGGAACATGGGGAAAGGCCCGCTTTTATAATGCAGGAGGAAAACCAAAGTGTCATGGGAAAAACCTGCGAGGATGGTCATGGATGGGCAACCATGCTTACGATACTGCGAGGAATCGTACCCGGGACGACGCGACGTGGTACAGAGTGGACGCAGTGGAGTGGTACAGAGTAGACGCAGTGGTCAAAGGCGAGTGCTACAACCATAACTTGATTTACATATCTTGTCTTGAAGACAGCGTTATCTCAATTCCCTGTCCTAGTTATGTAATAATCGGATTAACTAAATTTTTGAATAGATCGACTTGCACTAAAAGCAGGTAGCACTCATCACCTGTGTATGTCTGCAATCACAGAATGAATAAATACTAGTCTTTTCAAAGATACTAATCTCCTGTGCGAGTGATCAGCATGATATGGTTCAATCAATGCAGAGGTACTGCGTGAACGTAGCAGTGCAGTGCAGCGCGGACTGCGCGGTAGATTCAAAAATTGTTTTCACCTATTGCTATGGTTAATCCGATTATCACATCACTTCGCCATAGCGCAAATACATTAACAAAAGACAAATAATATGAATCAAATAAATCCAATATATTACAAGAACATGAAAACTGAATAAAACCAACAAGATGTAATTCATATTATAAGAATGTCTATGTTCCAGTTGAGAGAATCTAGACCATGGACTATTGGTAAATGTGTGTTTTAACAACAATTACACCGCAGTTTGTTTTCACTCAATTAAAATTTATGATCGTCATATTCTACTATAAACGACCAAAACCGAAGGGAGTATTTTCTTTGAAACTAAGCAAATGTGTGCTACTAATTTATTGCAATCGTGAACTTCACCCAAACTTTGAACTTTTAAGGGCTCAGCTGTGGGATTTGTTTTGAAAAAAATTGTATGCATCGCATAAGGTCAATCTGCTTTGGAATAATGATTATATGTTGAATCGATCCATCTTTAATTAACTTTGGGAAATATCAATTATATGATATGAAAAAACGCCTCACAAAATAGTCCTAAAAACACAACACAGAGCATCACCATTAAAAGATAAAACTAATAATTTTTGACAAATGAGTATAAATTGTCAACAGATATTAATAGGTGTGGTTTGATGGCAAAAGGCGCACATTATTATGATTTAATTATGGTGCATGAGAGAACGTGAAACTTGAAAGAAGGAGACTAGACTTCCATGTGAACAGAAGAGAAGAGAACAGGGTATTTCACCAACCCATATACTGGGCAATACTGGGTAGGGTATTTACACGACTGTGCACCGCCACACATTTTGGCCAATGATTTGTTGATTGCCAAAATCTTAGGGCTGAAAAACTATTGGACCGAAACAACTTTGTTAATTGTCCAAATCTTAGGACTGAGACAACTTTTGACCAATGATTATATGCGTACGGATGACCAAAGACTAAAAGCTCCCTGACTTTTGACCAATGATTTTATGCGTACGAATGACCAAAGAGTGCTACAATCAAAGGTATTGAACTGATCTTCATCTTCATTAGATACAGTGCATCCCTCAAGAACAACGTACTTCACCAACCCATATACTGGGCGGGGGATTTACTCAAGCGTGAAAGGGATTTGTTAATTGTCAAAATCTTAGGACTGAAACAACTTTTGACCAATGATTGCATGCATGCGATCGGATTACCAAAGAGTGCTATAACAAAGAATGTGAACATGATCATGGGAAGAGGAGCACAATGTACTTCACCAACCCCATACTGGGCGGGGGATTTACTCAAGTGGAGGTGAAAGAGATATGTTGATTGCCAAAATCTTAGAACGGAAACAACTTTTGACCAATGATTACATAACATGCGTACGGATGACCAAAGAGTGCTATAACACAAAAGAGGCGCACAACGTACTTCACCAACCCATATACTGGGACTGGGATTTACTCAGGCGTGTGAGGGATTTGTTGATTACCAAAAACTTAGGACTGAAACAACTTTTGACCAATTATTACATGCGGGCGTACGGATTACATAAGAGTGCAATAGCAAAGATACTGAGCTGATTATCTGAAGAGGAGTACAACGTACTTCACCACAGACAGAAGAAGCGCACAACGTACACCACCAACCCCATACTGGGCGGGGGATTTACTCAAGCGTGTTAGCGATTTGTTGGTTGCCAAAATCAGGACTGAGTGAAACAACTCTTGACCAATGATTACACGAGTACGGATTACCAATAGTGCTAAGAAAACGATACTTGGTGAGCGTGATGAGAAAAAGAGGACACCAGTACTTTACTAACCCCGTTATTTTTATACCTGAATACTTCACCAACCCCATACTGGGCGGGGATTTACCCGAGAGTGTACAGGATTTCTTGATGCCAAAATCTTAGGAGTAAAACAACTTTTGACCAATGATTACATTTGTACGATTTAAAAGTGTTGTTGTTGTCTAGTGTAGGGTTGGTAACTTCACTGTTCTCTTGTGCTATCACGTTATCTCTTGTTATTTTAGCACAGTAATCCTTCTGCTTGTCCCAACCCAGATCCTTGCGCTACAGAAAAATCTTAATTTTAAAATCTCAGCAGCCACTATTCTGAGATCTAACCCTAACATAATTATAGACCCTATTATTTTCTTTAAGTGATTGAAAAAGAGACGTAATCTGCACCTTCACTACATCTGCGTCATTGTGGTTGTCTCATATCCCTGGGATGAATATACTCTCAGTGGCGTAACTTTGGTTCAGGGTGCCCGGGGGCGAAAGTAGATCAGGTGCCCCTAACCAATGGTGTGCATGGTGCAAAGCCCCCCCCCCCACCTGGACAAAAAACTGAAAGAGAAAAGTGCTCTTCCGACAAAAATTGAAAGAGAAAATCGGGAACGCAAAGGAAAAGAAAAGGGACAAGAAGCCCGTTTTCCACCAAAATTCATCCCGATCATGGGCCAAAATAGTGCACAATACAAAAGATTTGCTCGCTGCTCGCGCGCACAATGTCCATATTATACTTTGATCAGCTCGTAATAGGCGGGACTTGTTAGGCTTTTACCACTACGCCAAAAGTAGACCCACGTTAAGAGAGCCATTATTTGACCTGTCCGGCCTATATTTTGTGTGTTAAAGAAAGTAGACAAAGTATAGGACTTGCATTAGTAATTTGTGATGCTTCTGGAGAGGTGTGACAAAACAATTCTCAAAGTAAAATATTTTGATATTAATCCGCGATGTTATAAGGCCCGCCGATTAGGAGCTGATCAAAGTATAAGCCCTTTCCACCCAGATCACGGGCCCAAATAGCGTAAAATACAAACATTTTGCTCGCTACGCCCGCACATTGTCTCAATAAAGCCTTTTTGGGAAGATCAAAGACTTAAATGTACATCTAAGAAAACCGGTATATGTATAATTCCCTCTGAAAATACCGGGTCAAAATTATGCAAGCGCAAAATTGCTTTCGTTTTTGCCCTCAAATATTACCCCCCCCCCCCCACCAAGAAAGCTTGCTATGCCCTTGATTGAAAGCCATATATACCTACCGAATAAAAATAGTGTTTCCGATCAAATTAATTTCATCTTTCAATGAACTTCATGTTAACAAAAAATGTTTTCATCTTCTCCAATGGCTTTACTTTTCAAGATTTATCACTAGCTGCAGTGACGTAGCTAGAGGTTGTGGCGCCCGGGAGCAAAAGTACAAAATACCCCTTCTTCCTAAAACAATGTCAGGCTTAAATACCACTAATTTGGTATAATCAAGTTGAATTTCGGTCTTTCAAATGACAAGTTAAGGTGCACTGCGCGCGAAGCGCGAAAATTTAATGTTGAGGGGGCACCCAAATGAAGATTAATTCTCTCCATGGTAGGTAAAGGTGTCCACTTCGTTCCTATAACAAAGTATTATCGTGTCGAAATGCATGTGTATCCAGGCCTGGCAAGGGTGCCCCTTAGCCCGGGTGCCCGGGGGCGCGGCCCCCCAGAGCCCATAGGAGTTACGCCACTGTATACTCTTAGAAAAAATGTTCCAAAATTCCAAGTAGAACTTTAAAAAGTTCTTAACCTATATGTAGAACCTTACATAGTACAAAGAACTAACAACGGTCTGCAAAGGCCTGAAAGAACCATTTTAGACGTATAAAGGTTCCGTATTAAGGGCCAGAAAGAACCATTTTGGGGTTCTTGCAATTTCCTAGAACCCCTGGATTTGTGCTAGATTCTATGTAGAGCCTGAACATGAGAATCCTTTTACTTAGTAATCTTAACTTAGTATTTTGATACGGTACAGCTAATTTCTAAACATGACACAAACTAAACTACATTGCTTTCTTTCATGATGTCATCTGCAAAGTGCTGAATAGTCTACAAAGGAATCAAAATCCGGGGCTCCACCTATAGGGCCTAGATCATATACTAGATCAGAAGGTTATCCCTATAAGCTTAATTATTTTGGAATATTAATGACAATCTATGGCACGCCACACCGGACAAAAAACGGCGAGACTTAAAAAATGACGTCCAGTTTAAAAAATGACGCCGAGAATGAAAAAAATGACGTCGAGAATGAAATGATAACGTC
Source organism: Amphiura filiformis (assembly GCF_039555335.1). NCBI lineage: Eukaryota > Metazoa > Echinodermata > Ophiuroidea > Amphilepidida > Amphiuridae > Amphiura > Amphiura filiformis. Next base: position 13,512,301 of record NC_092647.1, read on the forward strand.
GAGTTTTAAAATACGACGTTGAGTTCAAAACGATGACGTTGAGATTGTAAAACCAACGCCGAGTTTGTAACGCCGAGTTTCTTCGCGTCCAGATTTTTTTCGCGTCCAGATTTTTTCGCGTCGAGAAGCGCCCTCTATAGTTTCTGATTGGCCATGTTGACATGGTCCAAATAGCAGGTCATTTTCAATATCTGCAATGGCGGAAATAAAAGAATATGAGTGTGGTAAATCTTATGAGTGAGATTCAGAGGACAGACATTGATTCCGAGGTTAATTCCGTGGAAAGACTAGGAAGAATATGGTAGAAGAGCATTTGTGTAATTAAGTTACGACCTTTCTAGCTGTATACTTGCCATAGTCAGTTCAATGGAATGACTCTTATGTCGTGTGAAATTTAAATAACCAGCATAACATGATATACAAGGTGTACCAGAAATACCCTGGTGAATGAATTTGGATATAAGTCAAGAAATAGGCATCGGAAAAAATGTAAAAAGCGGCGTTTAGCTCATTGTATTGTGCATCATATTATTATTATATTATTATGTACGCAAAATATAAAGCCCATTGGCATGTACTTTGTTTGAATTTTTGATATTGGCAACCTTAATGATAATAATAAGTTTATATTCATTATGAGCGATAATGAGAATGATGCCATCACTGATCTTGCTAATTTCATTCATTCTGCTTAAAAAACGTTCTTTAAACATGTTAAATAATGATAGTTAATTTCTCATGTTCATAATAATATGTTGTATTCTCTATGTTCGATCCTGTATTTTCATTTAATGTCTAGTTTGACTTATACCTGCTTTGTTTGGGTGATTGTCTATAAAATGCTGATTCTGATTCTGAATGAACTTTCTTGAACTTGAAATGAAGTGATTGATTCATGCGTTATGTAATCGCTAATTTATTCGCAATCATTCAACCGATTCAAGTAAAATCATCGTATTATAATGGGCTATACGCTGTTTTTTAAATATTTGGATTCTGATGCCTATAATTTTCTCAACTTAGGTCCAGTTTTCTGGGACACCCTGTACACTCCCCAGAGCCAATTGGTCAAACATGAATTATCACTCAAATTATTGTAACAGTATAAATTTCATGTTTTGTCTTATGTTGCCTCCATACCCAATGTGTCTTTGTTAACCCATTTTGACCCTACCTGCTACCCATACCTAACATTACATCACTGACCTTGCCCATTCCCTGTCCTATCCTTGCAATTTGACCTGATAACCATGGTAACCCACCCCATACTATGTGCTTGTTCATGTGCTAGGCAGTTCTGCACTGACCTCCACCAAGTCAAGACCATGCTGGATTCAACCATAGATAAGGAGACACTATCACTATCAATATCATGGACTTAAACAAACACGCATAGCACTTACCTACAATGAAACATGAACAATTACTGCCAATAATCACAGCTCAAGTGCTATCTTTATCATTGTTGTTTCTTTCAAATATGAATAATATTAGTAAATAATCAATAAATTGCATGGTTTATAATAATTACTAGTACTGAGATATAATATATACAGAAAGACTATAGAGGGCGCTTCTCGGCACGAAAAAATCTGGACGCGAAAAAAATCTGGACGCGAAAAAAATCTGGACGCGAAAAAACTCGGCCCGTTACAAACTCGGCGTTGGTTTTACAATCTCAACGTCATCGTTTTGAACTCAACGTTGTATTTTAAAACTCGACGTTATTATTTCATTCTCGACGTTATCATTTCATTCTCGACGTTGTTTTTATTCTCGACGTTAATTTTTTTATTCTCGGCGTCATTTGTTAAACTGGACGTCATTTTTTAAGTCCGCCGTTTTTTGTCTTGTCTCGCGTGCCATAACAATCCTTCGAAATAAATGATCCCCTTGGAAAAAGAAAATTAAAATGTCAGTATTGTTAATATGCTAAACCTGTATATCTAGCTAGGCGAATGCCATTAGAAAAGAGTTTAATAAATGTTAAAATAAGGGTATCAACTATGATGTCATTGACAGTACAGTAGAGCAAGCGAACCCCATACTGGGCGGGGGATTTACCAGAGCGTGTAAAGGGATTAATTGTTGTCAAGAGCTAAAGACTACAACAACTTTTGACCAATGATTACACGAGTACGGATTACTGAAGTGACGATTATAATGTTGATTGACTACATTGGTGGAACAATCGATTGCATTGTTGTTCAGTTGTTTAGCGCGGAGAGTACACTGCAAAAACAGTGTCTAGTGATTAAGCTATGTTTAGGAATTTAATTCCTAAATGCTTTACATATTACATTAATCATGTTAATTGTTACATGATGTTTTGAAATTGGTGTTTAGGCGATAAACGCGTTTACAAATCGAGAACAAATTGTTCAATCTGTAGACATTGTTTCTGCAGTGTGTTTACAAGATGAGAACAACTAAACAGTGAAGTTATAAAAAAAAAGCCAAATCATATCTTCTAAGTTGTATTAAAACTTGGTTAACACTTTAGTAGTCTAGTATATAAAAAAATGCAAATTAATTGTGACGTGTCATGTCAAAAGCAGACACTTTTGGGCAGGATCTTGAATGGAGAAATAGCCAAAAATCTGCCAGGGGGCGATTTTTTCACAATTTGGGTTTGTTGCGAATTTGTGATATTATAATATTAATGTTAAAAATATTGTCTGATAGTTTCAGACCGGAATATAACTGGCATCTTGTATTTTTTGAGACATTTTTTCAAGGGAATTCCTACCCTCAACATTGTCAATAATATTTTTGAAGGCCGATATCTCAATTTCCAACTTTATAATACCATAACTTATGAACTCAATATCTTCGCTTAGGAATGTCCGATTTCATTGGAGAAAACGGCGTTGTGGAGCAAAATATCTCTATATTTAAGATATGTAAAAACCTCAAAGTTGATAACCTGCCCAAAAGTGGCTGCTTTTGATATGACACGTCACAATTGGCTAAATCAATTCCCACACCCAGGATAACAAAAAATTATATGGTTTGTCCTTATAAGGACATTTGCTTCAAAAGAATGTAATGTTGTTGCATAATAATCTAATGTCTATTGAAGAAAACATTACTTAGTGTTGTTATTCTTATAGTATTCACAACATTTCTTACATAGAAATAATATAGTACAGTACCTTCACACATGTTCAAATTATGTTTACTATAAAAGGATCCGCGGATTTATTAATGATAAAAAGCCTATTGCATTTTTTACTTTTGACCTTTTTATGGCGGTTATAACGCGGTATAACGTCAAGAATTATACAGGTTACGAGGTGCGCTGATTTATGGCGAGGGAGGCTGCTTCAATTCTGTTGTTGTTGCGTGCCTGTCATTCAATATCAAGACCTTTTGTACTGGGTTTCAATGCTTTTCAAATGGTGAAACTTATACAAATATGCGTAGTTTCAAGAAATGGGGATATAAAATGTATACTTTTGTAGATTTTTGTGAGGATATAATGATGTGCCTTTTGTTTATTTGAACAAAATACACAAATCAGAACTAACATTCCACTATAAAACTAGCATGCAAAGTCCACATTTCTATTGAAATATGTGACGTGTCATGTCAAAAGGAGACACTTTTGGGCAGGTTATCAATTATGAGGTTTTTACATATTTTAAATACAGAGATATTTTGCTCTACATCGCCGTTTTCCCCAATGAAATCGGACATTCCTAAGCGAAGATATTGAATTCGCAAGTTATGGTATTATAAAATTGGAAATTGAGATATCGGCCTTTAAAAATATTGTTGACAATGTTGAGAATAGGAATTACCTTGAAAAATGTCTCAGAAAATACAAGATGCCAGTTATATCCCGGTCTGATACTATCAGACAATATTTTAAACATTAATAACATCACAAATTCGCAACAAACCCAAATTGTGAAAAAATCACCTGCGGGCAGATTTGTGGCTATTTCTCCATTTATGATTGTGCCCAAAAGTGTCTCCTTTTGACATGACACGTCACATATAGGCTTTAAAACACCAAACGATTGCTGATACTCTTTTGTTGATGCGGCTTTTAGCAATACCAAGTGAAGTACCGACACAACCCCACGCTGGGCAAGGGAATTACCCGAGCGTGTAAAGGGATTAATTGTTGCCAGGAGCTAAAAGACTACAACAACTTTTGACCAATGATTACACGAGTATTCATGTTTATTAGGTGAAATTTGGTCACATTGTGATCAAACTCTATATTTTTTAACAAATCGGGGTTCCACAACAGCTATTTGTTTTGTGTTTTGTATTTCGCTGTTTTCATTTGTTTTTTTTCTGGTAAATGCAATATCATTTAGAAATAACACAAGTGCTTGAATTCAGATTATGATTTTCTGTTTCCTTTAATATATAGAAAGATACTAACTTTGATAATGTATAAAAGGGCCGCTTTGTCACATTCATTTCTGCAATAAAACTATCTCACATCTCAGCGTAAGTTTGAAGGAAAACGGTTTTTAATAGCTAGGTTAGGAGACAGAAAATCACTTTATTTGCTATAATTTACCTGGTATTTTCATCCAGTTATAGACCGGTCCCTTATAAGGCGGTGTATTGGCATCGGACTTCTTTTCTGACGCAGGTGATGAACTGCCGTCTTTCTCGTCATGGTCACCGTGAATATCCCGGCTGGATGATGAACAGTACACTGCCTCTAAACCATAATTCGTTGCGTTACTTGCTACTACTTTAGACGCTTGGGTCCAAGACGGGGCAAATGTAGTCGGTGCGTAGCCGGGCGGATAACCGCCACCAAATTGGTCTTGATATCCCGCAGTTTGACTGTACGCCTGGGAAAATGCACATGCAGAATAGCCGTAAGTACCGGCGGGGAATGAAGCCCCTGACATGGCACAATTCCCCGTTCCACCAGTTGCCGATGAATTTGCCGCATCGTAAGTTGTTCCGTAAGTTCCCGAACTACATCTCCAACCACCAGCACCGGGAGTAGTAGCGAGTTCAGCTCCATTTTTTCCTGCTCTTGCTACGGGCCCCAAAGGTTCGAAACCACTCGGGTACCATGCTTCGCCTGGTTGATATTTGCTGAACAGCGAGTTCAAAAAGTATGAGCTCATCTGGTTTGCGAATGATTTGTTGCCTCGTTTGGTTAGTTTTATTGCCTTTTCTGCCTAGCAAAATGTCTCACGGAATTTTCTTGGATTTACTGCTGTAGCAACGCTCGGCCTGTCAGGATGACTATTATACAGTTAAACTAAAGATGGCGCGAAGTCTACTATAACACAAGTGACATAAGATCCACACCAAACAGCCAATCAGACACGCCTGCCCAATAAAGCTGTTGAAAAAAAAAGACCATCGGGGACAGGAGTTATTAATTATGCAATATATTTATCAACACATCGTAGGAATACGAAAACCCCGAATCAGAACACCCGCATACTGTACACTACATGAAGCAACTTACATGCGGGTGTTGGAAAGTTGCAGTAGACCGTTATATCCGAAATTTTGACGAAATCCTTCCCTCCCGTTTTTCATACTTTTCGTTCAATTTAATTTGAATTAACACTTTTCATAGATCATAACGCAAGTTGAAGAAAACTTACTAGGTTCTATGGTCATGGCTAATCGGGTTTAATCCAATCTTTTGCTTAATAATTGTTCAAAGCTATTTTGGAATGCACGTTTAACACGCTCAATTTCATCAACAGGATAAAACAATAAATTCAAAGTTAATAACGATGTAAATACGATTGAAGGTTAGATGGTGCAACAAGGGGAAAAACATTCAGAGTTAAATGTCTCGTGAATTTCTCTGCTGTTTTTCATTAATTCTATACATGTGGTTCAATAATGAAAAAAAAATGAATTTAGAATGTTTTGATTTGATATTTTGAAGGGATTTTCTGTATGAGATGTTTATTATCAAATATCAACATAAATATGGAGAAGAGAAGTAGACCAGTGTCTTAAATTTGCATAAGAAATCAAGTTCATAATTATACTCCTGAACCGAACAGGTTTGTTTTGACAGTAAACTATAATGTTTGATGGAACTTAGAGCTATAAATATGACTTTACTTCAAGCTGTTCAAAGTTCTATTCATGCATGGGGTTGCCATAAATGCTCATATCACCTAAAACATGAAAAAGAACTGGGATAATAATTACGAGTAAAATATGTTTATTGAATATCGTCTATTGTTTATGAAGTTGAATCTTTTGATACCATAATAAAAACATTATAGCCGTAAACATATTTATTTTTTTATGATATTACAGGTTGCTGTTTGTTTTGTTTTTTCGTGGTTCTTAAATTTAGGTGTTACCTTCGTCATGTAAACCCACTTAGAGTTAGTTATTATCAAGAACGCTTATGGAATGTTTAATCACTCAATGAAGTCTTAACAATTGGCTAATTTCGTGTATGTTTACCGATGACGAATAGAATCCGCAGTTGATGTCAAAAGCGTGAAGTTATCATTTCCAGTCTAAAAATCAGACAATTTTAATCGTTTGCGTCAACGTTTGCATATAACACCAATGAAAATGTGTTAGTAAAAACTTGATTTCGTATTAAAAAACAGCAACACTGCAAAAACAGCAGAGCAACACTTAATAAACATTTGAACACTTTAATGGCTAATGTTTGTACAGTGAAGGTATAGGGGGTGTTAATTTATTAACATTAAAACGCGTGAAAATATGAAGATGTTTATGTTATTATTAACACAGATAGTGTTAAAAAGCATTTTAACACTATATTGTGTTAAAAGGATAAACATCTTCATATTTTTACGTGTTTTAGTGTTTATAAATTATCACCCATATACCTTCACTGTACAAACATTAGCCATTAAAGTGTTCAAGTGTTTATAAAGTGTTTCTCTGATGTTTTTGTAGTGTATTGTTATAACATCTACAGTGTTTGTCTATTTTCTGTAATATTTTTGTATCTAACACAGTATTAGAGACGTTTATGATAATACTCACTTCTTCACGCCTTGTGTTCACGCCTTCAAGAGTTTTCTCTAGCAGTTCTGCAAGTGGCGTAGAGACCATTCAAAGTGGGTCAATTTCAACGCATCATCAACGAAGCAATCCTTGAAACTAATATCGTGTTTAAACTCCGTGAAAAAACGCCAATTCGTAATCGATGAGCACGAAAAGTGAATGAAGCAGACGCTTGCCATGACGACATGAGTTAAATTGTCAAATAAGAACTCATGAATAATGTTTTGAGAATAAAATTAAAATATAAAAATTAAATAAGTCATGTTTCAAAACCTAATCAACCTCCAAATTACACGAGGGATACAAACAAATAAAATCAATGTATTCATGTTTTTATAAGACATCTTTTAGACCACCACGAAATTTAATGAAAAGTACATTTCCCTAGATGCGAATGTTTAATTTCGTCAATAAAGAAATCCTAAGCGAGGGTCTCAGTGTGGGGCCTGAAGAATATTGAGTTCATTTGGAGCGAAAATTGGGAAAAATTGAATTGATGACCTGTTTTTGATTTCATCCAAGTTTTGTTTGATGGATATCAAAATTATAGATGACTGCGTTTGGGAGTTGAGACAAAGTAGTGTATTGGTCAGGATTTTGACAACGATAGCCTCGATCACTGAAATGATAGCTTAGACTGCTTCATGGCAAAACTATCACTAGTATCCACAACATGCTCATCTATCAGGGCACAGTTCTTAGTTTAACCCCAATACATTTGTACAATCATTGAATGACCTTTGAAAATTTGGGTACAAAAACTCATACTCTGCAACTTGAGGTCAAATGTTTCACTATCAGTGTTTAATTGAGGTTATTGAACTATGCCATTGGGATGAGGCCATTGTGGTTCATAGTGTATAAGATGTAGACTGGCCTTTGTCTACTGATACATAGACAATCATAGACTATCATAAACTATCATAGTGGATTTCCTCTTGCCCAATGACATACAAGTAAATACCCCTTTCATACATAGTGGCTCTGAAAAGTGTTGTTTCCTACTAAAGATTCGGTGGCTCTGAAAAGATCCGTTCCAGCGGCTGTCCATGTCTATTGAAAGATTGGAAAAAGTAATAAAAAGTACAAGTTGGCCGTTTACCTCTGGCCTCTTTTAACATATTAGGACTTTACCCATGTGAGCCCCTTATCTACTGTAAAAATGGTGGCTCTGAAACGAGCCGTTTGTGTGAACTGGTCTATTGAAGATTGGTGGCCCTGAAAAGAGCCGTAATGCCTCTTGATGATTCAGTTTATTACTGGTCAATTTAATAGTGGAACTCTTTTGTCCGATATAAAAGGTATCACTTTGCATGAATGCTATTCAAGAAGCTTGTATAGGCAAATTCGGCACAAAGGATCAATGTGTATAATGTATTTTTCTCTATGTTTATAAAAGATCCTTGCTTACGCCCACCTAAAAAACTATTCAAAATCATGTTACGTGGTCACAGGAGAGTGATATGAGTTACCCTCTGAGTTACTATACATCAGAGAGTGGTGGTAGTCGGGGAGGGGGCAATTGTGTGGCGGTGTTGGCAGCATCGATGTCTGGCGGAGCTGTGGAGGCGACGGGGCAGCGGTGCTCGGTTGTCGTCTTAGCTGCAGTACATGTAGAGTGGTGCGTCACCGCCACTCCAATGATAAACGAGATATATTTGGTGAGATATATTTGGTGTGTTTTTGAACATCCGATTCGAACTTCAAACTTGTCCCAAGATAATTTCACATCCTCACCATTATCATTTGTTTCAAAACACTTCAAAATGTGGGTTCAAATCACTTGTTTAGGTCTCATGCAAAACGGATGCCTATTCGCTGGCCCATTACCATCGTACTTTTGCCACATCAGGTTGGTTCACTCCATTAATGTTTACAAAAAGTGACAATTTCATAGGTTTGTTAGGATACATTGTTATGACGCACGTAAATCATTTAAATCAAAGGCTTTCCTCATGACAGTATGTTGGGTTAAATGCACTCTGGGTGAAGCCCCGATGCCTTGACCCTATTTATGCGTGAAATCGTAAATTTTCCCAATGTTTTTACTTCCTAAATTCAATTATGCTTTTGTTTTCCAACCTGTTTGCTATTTGCTGGAATATAACAACTCAATTTACGATTGTATATGTCGGAAAATAGAAAATCAATTTGTAGTAAAAATCAGGAGCAGATGAAAGAATATTCAATCGAATCATGCTCATATTAAAATATAATAAATAAATCCTATATTCCACCAGTGAGTCACGAACTCAAGAGAGACGAGTAGCACCGCGGTTAGGGTCTTTACCTCTGATGCATGAGGTCACCAGGTTCGATCTCCGGTGGAGACAAAGTATAAACAAAATAATAATGATAATAACAAACCGCGAAATATGGATATTCAACAAGCTTTAACTATCCAGATTTCGCGGTTTGTGGTTCTTTGTAGCCCTGCGTGACAATATATTTGGCTATCCCTATCGAGCGGCGTTGTTGGCGGTCTTTGCGGTTCGTGGATTTAGTGTGGTGTCTTTGGGGCCCAGTATCAACATAAAACGTCAAGGCAGCAGGACCGTTAGGCCTGAGGCCGGAGACTCCCATAGTTGAGTTCTTTACTATGGAGTTCCAATGTAAATTATTAAAGAACCCGCAGGGCAAGAAAGCAATGCGTAACCTTAATTTAACATTAACTTTAATGTAATTTAACGCCACAGAATATATAAACGTCAAGGTGAAATTAGTATATATTGTTAGTATTATGATGACCCCGCCCCGTCTCTCATGCATCACAGCATTCAGTGGCGTGCGCAAGGGGTTGGGGTACGCCCCCACTTTTGTTGGTCATTCGGGGAAATCCCCGAAATGACTGATTTCGCCCGCACCTTACACTGACTCCTAATTAGACTCCATTCGGGGAACTGAACCCCCCCACACACACTTTCAATTAGTCTCGGTCCCAGCCGATTTGTGTTCCTTCGTCACTAAACAAACCGTCTGGCGACAACCTCATAGTACGTCTTCTCTGATTGGCTGAACATCAACGCCATAAATACTGGCGTTAAATTTTGCTGTCAATCAACGCCGGGCTTCGGCGCATGCAGTGGTTGATGGGCAGCTATGCGGTTAGATAAATCCACACAATGTACGTGAGTACGCGCTGCAAGTCGCGTACATGAAAGGCGATATCGACGATCGGCGCCTCAGTGGCTGCTATTAGCTAGCGTACATTTTTCGTTTGCGGTATCTACAAAGACTACAAATAGTGGAGGGTCTATTATGTTTAGTGTCACTTACACAAGTCACGTGATATAGCCAATTGAAAACAGTTTTATTTGGAAATCCATTAACCAATCAGCGATTGTCATTTCAGGGTTGTCGCCAGACGGTTTGTTTAGTGACGGAGGAACACAAACCGACTGGGACCGAGACAAACTTTCAATGTGCTGCGCACGCTACTGACAGCATTTGAACTGCAAGGCTCCCGTAAAGTCATAGTGGATGACACACACCTCGTAGTCAGTTCCGATGAGTAACGCCACCTATCTGTGGCTTTAATGCTTACAATCGCTTTTCTTTTCCTCGTAATATTAACAGTTGAAATAATACCACCACGGCGCCACCACCACCACCATGCACTACCACCAAGACCACCAATTTCAGGGACGCATCCAGGGGTGCCGAAGAAGTGCCAACAAGCTGCTGCTGGATAATGGTAACCGGGCGGAACCGAACGGAACCGCCGGTCAACCACCGGTCGAGTTTTGATTTCATCCCTTATTACATCTGCATGTTATTGGCGCAGCTGTATCCATGATAGCGGCGGCTATCTGCGGCGTGGGTTCGAGGCCCAGCTCTGCCAAACTCAATTTCCCTTTTTTTTAAATTCATTATTAGGGAAATGGGGCTGGACGAATTTATGTATGGCGTAGGATGGTGTGACCGGGGCGTCACTATACCTCCGCCACGCCATCGTCACCACCACCACAGCCGTCATCACCACCATGACCACCTTCACTGACACCACCAACAACACCTTCACCGCCACGCCACATGTTCATCTATACAAAATTTGTCATCAATGCAGGCCCACGATATGGTAAACCTATAATAAACAACATAGCTGCATTATAAACCAATGAGTGTACTCATAAACGCTGACACCTTTGTTTCTTTGTGGCAAATTGAAAAAGCGACACTCAATTCATGACAACCCCCCAAAAAAAAAAACCCTAAAAAAAAACCAAAAAAAAATGAACCTGTGCATGAGTCAAACTGTTCAAATAAAGAGTTACATAAATTACCCAACCATACCTTAAAATTGGCCTCATGCTGTCGAGTCTAAAAGAAACCTTGGCTTTATTGAAGTTACGTAATGTTACTATGTCAACGGGATCACTGTTTGGAGTAATGAACCACGATCGAAACAATCACCACACAACGTATGGCACTCGAAGGCATACCAAATAGCGTGATCCGGTAACCAAGAGAATTACGTATAACCACTTCGATGCTGAATAATAAATTATGATCACTTACCCAGCAAACACAAAAACGTTTTTAAAACGTTTTATATAAGTTATATTTTGGTTTAGGTAAAAACGTTTTAATAACATGTCGGGTTATATAAAGGTCATGAAATCGTTTTAAAAAGTTTTGTATGAAAACACGCTACAACAATGTTTTTAAAATGTCATTGTAAACTATTTTTGCAAACATTTTTGGCCAAATATTTTGTCAACACTTAAATAACATTATGTTAAAATATTTGCACCCAGCAAACACAGAAATGTTCTTGAAATGTTTTTTACAAAACGTTTTAATAACATTTAAATGTCGTTATATAAAGGTCGAGAAAACATTTTAAAAACGTTATTGTAAATATTTTGGGCAAATATTGTTTGTAAAATATTTTTTCAACCCCAAAATAACATTCTGTTTAGAATGATTTGTACCAAGTTTTCAAAAATGTTTTTGGAATGTTATTAAAACGTTTTTATACCCTTTATATAACCCGACATTTAAATGTTTTCCGTAAAACATTTTTGTTTGCTGTGCAGTAAATTACCAACAAATGTTATTTAATGTTATGAAAACGTTTTATACCATTAATGTACCCTTTATATAACCCGACATTTAAACGTTTTCTGACAACCTTTTCTAACCTTTTGCGAATGATGTCGAAAACGTTTTGTGTTTGCTGGGTAGGCAATAGAAACAAATTAGTCTAGTATTTCGATCGACCATCGATACTTGGTTGATCCTTATTATTTATGAAATTAATTAATTAACTATTGTTAGTTATGATGACATATGAAACTTAGTATGTATTGATATTGCCCAATATGAATTTAGCGTTAATTATCATTAATTAGTTGTTATTTCATAAATAACAAGCATAGAATTGAAGCAGCATCGACAGTCGATCCAAAGATCGAACATATTTGGTTCTGGTGCCTTACATGATTAATATGTCGTGTAAGTGTCAAAGATTGACAACCAGAAAGCCGTAATTATTGGGGTTTCACATTTGTGATGGGATAACAAGGCTATATAATACAAAATAATACTGATAGCTCACTTCATATCCCTGATTTCACTTATTAAAATTATTATTATTTAAATATTAAAGAATATATAAACAGTGGCGGCGCTACGGGGGGGGGGCAAGGGGGCATTTAAGGGTAAAAACCCAAATTACAAAAATTTCGCCTTTATTGCGGCAATTTTGGGCAAAATTTGGTGATTCCCCCACCGTAATTCACTTTTCCTCCCCCATTCCCCCCACCCGAAAAAAGTTCCTGGTGCTGCCACTGTAAATTAATTGTTATGAATTGGGCAGAGAGACCAATAACAGTTTACTATAAACCGTGCCTATCTAACATGTGAAGCGCTTCAGGCGATTCGCCGAGCGCGAGTAGCGATCAAGCTTTTGCATTATTTTATATGTCAACAGAGGGCGACGTTGCTGATTTTTTACCAGTGAAACCCCTACCCGTTTTTGCCTCGAAGACGGTTTATACTTGATTTTATTCGGGCATAATGCCGTGATCACAACGACGAATAACTCGAGCCTATTTTTCTGGAGATAACAAATCTCATTGACTTCAATATTGATGCATGCATCCCACGTGATGTCAGGACGCAGCGAAACCCCGGTGGCTACCGGTCGGAGGGGTCTAAGGTTCGAATCCCGGAAGTTCCCAAATGACTTCTTTGTTCATGGACAGTGTTAGGGTTAACTAACATGAGGCCTATTATTATGGTACGTAAAATACTTTTTTGATATATATAGCACAATCTATAGTCTCGGTCCCAGCCGATTTGTGCTTCTTCGTCACTAAACAGACGGAGGAACACAAACCGGCTAGGACCGAGACAAATGATAATCCCGAATTATGAGCTCAAATAATTAATCACCGTTTATAATATCATTATACTGTTTCATTGTGGTGTGGTTGATCATAATTCAACATAAAACAAAATAAGTACATTAACCGCACACTACTTTGCTCCCAATCATATTAATATTTGCAAGTAATAACGTCTATAGGGCAGGCAAAATGAATCTGAGTATGAATAGTATCATGAATAATAATTTATTGTTGATTTGTATAGCACCCATGGTCAGTAATGACATGCTAGAGTAGGCTTTATTACGACCACGGGGATAATATATTTCAACTGTCAGCGCCAAGTCTTGAACTTCTTAATTTGTTTTCTCGTTAAACTATTACTGTAATTACCATCATTGTCTCATAAATTAAACACATTATAAAAATGGTGATGAAATAATCGTATCGATTTCGTTTATTGCGACTATTGGCACTTTCTATAGGCTATATGATTGGCACGATTGGGAAGCTTAGATACGGGATCTTAGACGTGATGAAGTACGATATTATGCTGAAATGTAGCACTATAATAACGGGCTCTAATTAGCCCAGAGAGGTTGCGTCACGCGCTTTCCGCTCGGTTCAGTCCTCCGTTCTAGCCTCTCGCTAGGTTAGTATTATTTAGTGGTGCTCGGTGGCGAGAGCCACAAACTGCGGCGAGCCAAAAGAATCAAATAGGCCTATAGTAATGATGTAGTAGTTAGGATACGCACAGTTGGTGCATTACGTCCCGGGTTCAATTCCCGGTGATGACAAATTGCCGAGGTATTGATTGGAAAAAGTACTGTGTAAAATGAACCACGATAGTATGAAGCCACACTATACGAAGCCACACTATACATGTAGGCAATGAACGAATGATTGATTGATTGATTGATTGAATTAATGAATGAATCAATGAATCAATCATTCAATCAAAATAGGCTACATGCCCCATACATGTATACGTAGTTTATAGTTCAAAACTGGTAGCACAATAGATATACATACAGATACTCTGAATAGACCTATTAAAATAATTGATAGCAATCGTATTCAATACCCGCGCAATTAATAAAAAGGGTCATTTATCATGTTTATCACCAAAACATGAAATACACGCGGACTTTGCAGGAATCGTGTTAGGAGAGACAATTTCAGTAAATCTTTCTGCATGAGGTTGACAGTTCTAACAAGCCCATAAAATAAAACGATACAATACAATCAACTTTTGAAATTACGTAATTCGTTGGCACGTGGCTAAAAATGGAACATCCTTTTGTGGTATTGCGGCGTCTAATGGATTGAATTGAAACATCAGTGCGATGTGTGAATCGGTCTTCACTAGAATCGGTCTTCACTGTCAAGACTTGGTTCAAATGGTAGGCTATATATAACGCAATACTACCCCGCCCCATATAGTTAAATAGGTCTTCTACCGGTATACCAGTGAACGTGGTGTTAGGCCCTAAATTGAATTGAATACATTTATACTGGCTTCAAAATTAAGAAAATTTGAACATATTGTTTTGTGTACAAATTTCTATTCGTTCATGCCGACGCGGGGCGCGCTTTCGGAATTTGCGATTTTCGGGTCTTTTTAACAATGTGCATAATTTAGGGCCTATAGTGGCCTATTAGCCTCTGGAATGGTGGTTTTTTTCTTTTCTATTTTTCCTTTTTTTTTTTTTTTTTTTTTTGCTTCTCGGTTTATTTTTTTTTTATTCATGTGTCTTCATATCCTGTCCACAAAATGACCAATAGCCTATATCATATGCCTACACCCTGCAGGAACACGGTGCGCGACGCGGCCTGCTTTGGACCGTCAACTCGTAACGGATTTGCATGAGCGACATGAGGCTTCTCAGCCTCATTTCCGTATGATGGAGATTGGGGCGAAGTACTGGCGCACCATACTAAGATTTTATATCAGCATCTGACAGCGTGCCCACCTTTATCGTTTCGCCGGTGTAGCACCAAAATCACATGATGCCTAAATCCCGGGATTTCGGCAGAGCTTGAGTTCGGGTTAATGTAGGGTACGGTTATGGTTAGTGTTAGGTTTAGGGTTACTCTTAGGGTTAGTGTTGACTGGGGTAGCAGTCCTGTGATTTCGAAGCTGCTGAAAACCTGAGCAGGATTTCGGCAACAAATGTCTGTCAAAATCCCGGGATTTCGTCACTCCCATGATTTCGGCGCAACACCGGACAGAATAGTTGACGAGCCCAATTCTTTAATTTCCATCCACCATGCCCACTGAAACTCATGTCTTTCTACATGTTTGCGCCCGGTGCTCCAACCAAATATCGCCGTCTCTCGCGAGAAATCACTGCAGAAAAAAATGCTGGAAAATCTCCAGACAGTCGCAAAGGGACCCACTCATGATTACGAGTTGGAAGATTTATTTCCATTTGTCTACACTCCCTCATTATATACATGATGAAAATGATTGAACAGAAAACTCATAGGTAATTCGAGAATTTCCCGAATTGGTCGTATATTCATATTTTGAAATCTGAAGAGGTCATGGGAAGCATGGAAACGGATCAATTTCAAAAATTAGTACACTATACCTTTAGCCACGAAGCTAATCATGGCGATTGTGATATCAAATCAGAGCCAAAATATATCCACATGTTAGTTACGGTTTATTGCCATAGCTCATAGAGAAAATGAATCATTACTATCGTTACGTACAAACAAATATTACATGTAATTCTCTTCACGCGGGTGTCGACTGCAGACGACATGTTTCAAAAAAAAAATTAAATTCAAAAATTTCAGAATTATAAATTTTCATTACCATATTTGGAATCAGCATGAACAATGCATTATAATGAGTACAAACAAGCCTAGTATTGGTTCAGTAGTTCTTTAAGATAGCTCTTGATATTTTGAGAAAATATTTCAAAACTTGAACTTTTTCCGTTGAAGCGCATGGCTACAGCATTAGTATTTCTTATCTGTATAATTCATATCATACTGGTTCAATCTCTGAGAATGTGGATTTGTTGTCTATTCATGTGATCCGAACCTCTTTTCATGCAAAAGCAAAATAGTTCACATAGTTCTCTTGAAAGTCGACACAAACCAGACCAAAAATATCAGTCCAGATTTGAGCGTTTGTTTTTTCTGGGGCACAAAATGTGAAAGGATCGCGAGGATCGGCCAGTAAATCACGGTATTGCTAATGGAAACGCTGTCAACGTGGGACGCTAGCTAAACCAGAAGCGGTCGGCCTTTTGAGAGAATCATCTCCTAAATTTCCATTTTTTCCTCCCTTGACTTTTCAGAACTGTCAAAGAAAGTAGGATTTATGTGCAGTGAGAGAAATGAACTGCCAACAATCGGCACGCCGCACGGGAAAAACTTCAAGATATCTGGAGCCAAAGAGAGATGAGCTTCTTTGATTTCTGACACCGCTCCGTGCTCCTGATGCCCACTATCATCAGTCCTGATCATTAACAAACTCTTCGTCATGACGACTCAGAAAGTTTAGGGGATGTACATTAATTAAGACGGTGTAAATGGTGTACCTCGGGAGTGAATACTGCGAGTGGCAGAGGGTCAGAACGAAAGTGGGGCATGCAATGATTTTTTTGGCACAACATTTTGAGACAACGTTTTAATATTATGCACTACAACATGTACCACACCGTTCGAAGTCGAAACAGTTCTTTTTACTTTAAAGTACATGTTAAAGGGGTGCTTATTAGTTTCAAAGCTATACTGTGTGAAGAAATCAAACTAAACACCCGTCCGTTTGCTATCTACTGAAGATAGCAACGGTGAGTGAAATCATAGCGCGGACGTACATGACGCTAAACGCAAACCTAATGGATCGATATAATTGGTTCTATACCTTCATGTAAGGATTTATATCACGAATTCTATTAAGGGGTACTACACCCCCTCAATAAATTAGTGACTATTTTTGCATTTTCTCAAAAACTAATAACACCCTGGTAACAAAAGTTATGTATATTATAGGGGCAAGGAATCCAATTACTACACTGGAATTTCAGTGACCCAAGACAAGCGGTTCGATACTTGTGATAGAAAATGAGGTATACCACTAGGATGTACCCCATTTCCTATCATATTTACTGAACCGCTTGTCTTGGTTCACTGAAATTTCAGTGTAGTAATTGGATTCCTTGCCCCAATAATATACATAACTTTTGTTACCAGTGTGTTATTATTTTTTGAGAAAAATACAAAAATAGTCATAAATTTACCACAGGGGTGTAGTACCCCCTTAAAATGATTGGTTTTAGGGTTATATAGTTTAGGGTTTTGTTTGGGTTAAGTGTTAGAGATATAAACATTTCGTGATACTTAAATGAATGATGAAATGAAATTAAATGACGGTAACACCAATACAATAGCTGTAGATATACATTTGTATCTTCTGATTTGAGCAAGGCACTTAAAAAAAAAAAAGCTTCAACCCCTATTCCAGATACTGTATGTTTATTTTGGCGGGTGACAATCATATTGTTAATATGAAAAGAATGCAGCAAGGCACTATTATAAAGAAATTACATGCAGTGGAAACAACGTCCCTGATAACTCAAAATGCTTTGCAAGTTTATACGATAAAAGACATGATCTAAAATCTGAGGCCATGACAAATTTGTTTTTACAATGTTAAAGGAGTATTTCGTGATCCTAGCATCCTCTTTTCGCCAGCGTTAGCTGGCTATGATCTAATTCGGAGATCGTCTTTGTTTGCTAAAAAGAGATTACGGGGTACTAGCATTGGTTTGAATTACTTTGCGGAACTTTTTATGGTGAAAATATATAATAGACCTGTTATTGGATTTGTAAGAAAAAGAAAGTATGTTTTGCCGTTTCAACGAATGAAAACGAGTGAGAATTTCAAAAGTTATGGTTTGAAGGAAATATGACATTAAAAGTTCATGCCAGGCCTATAATAGTTTCCACAGCATATCAACGAAAGAAAATTATAGAATCCTTGTTATCAGGCGTTCTTAGATTTACATTTGCAGACCTCCTGGAGATCAGCACAGCATGAGATGTGAGTGTATTGATAACATGATTAAAACCTTTATGGACGTAAAAGTCAAAGTAAAAATATCCTATATCCTGTATCGTTTTATGGATAAAAATGACTCAAAATGTCATTTATGAAATAATTTATCTTAAACATCAGTTTTGTCTTTTGAACGGGAAAAATTCGATGCAATTTCAGGGCCTATTTTCGATATGGGTATAATTTATACACATGTAGGCCTATTATAATTGAACAATATCAGTCTTTATACATTTTATAATGTGCTATATTAAGTATAAATTGCGAATTAATATAAAATTAATGTGCATGTATAAGGCAAGTAGGATGGCAGTTTTTAGCCAATTAACTAAAAACTGCATTTCTTTATATTAATAATGAGCTAAGGGTAGCCTAAAAGGCAGAGAAGACAAAAAGACAGAACAATTTGGAGTAATTAATTGACAGGAAGTTATAGGAGTTGTTTGGTTTGCTGTTTCTGTGTGCATGTTCTCATCATTGATGGTTTGGTGGACTGTCATGAAACATGATGGATCATAAAAAGAGTGATCCTAAAAATGCCACCACCCAAACTTATTACAAGGCATCTTCTGCATTGAAGCTGGCTTTCCCTTTAAAGGGAATTTTTATTATGACATTTTTCAGTAGATATCCACGAAAAAGCTTATTTCCAAAATTTCAGTTGATTCCGATTTTGCGTTTGCGAGTGTTGCATGATTATGTGTATTACACTGCTCCATAGACAATGTGTTGTAATTTCGTTCTGGTGCACCAGAACGAAATTCAAATTTGGCGATATTTTTGCTAAACGAATTAATCTGCAAGAAATATTTGGTACATAAACATTATGTAGCCAGAGGTATCAAGTGGTGTAAAAATCTCAACTTTTTTTGGGAAAAGTGGGGGGATGAGGCAGTGGATCACGAAATGCCCCTTTAAACGAGGTCCTACCAAACTGACAACAAAATAATACTAATGCATGAGTCAAAAAGAATGTTGACCATACCCTCCTCAGGCCTTCACCATTTCATTGGTGGTGCGTCTCTTAAATCTTTGCCTTGCTAGTCAAAATCATATAGGGTGAATCTTGATTCAATAATTTTTCAAATGCTGTAGTGAATCTTCAACCAAACAAAATATTCGCGAAGGTAAATGTTAGACTATTTGAACTAGATTGTTTAAAATACTTTAACATCATAGAATAAAAACTCACAGATCACGGACCTAATGATCTTTTTCTGCCTAATATTTCTGGACAAAGGAGAATCTTAATACCTATATAAAAATAATTTTTGAAGAGTGTACCAAGGCATGCAAAGTGAAAGGGTTGGCGATGGTATAGTTCAAGATCCCCTTTCCCTTTGACTGCAGCATAAGCACTGCGGACATGGAGATCATTGAGATGGCGGAGGAGTGCGGTGAATGAGTCAGTAAATTACTCTACCTTGATGACCTACCATCTTCGTCACTATTTTCCTCATCTCGTTTGCACGTCGATTGATAGTATATGATTTGACGGGTCTGGCATTTGTGAAAACCTTTACTACCCACACACGTACATGCAGGTATGGGTTGTTTCTTCATAGTCTCGGGCTTGACTGTATGTGGCTAGTACGAACATGTTATGATCGACGAGTGTCAGTCTCAGACCGACACAAACTGGCTGTGTAGGAGACTAGTAATTCTTCCCATCCCAAAACATGGACAAAGCCAAGGTAATTCCCGACAGTTTTCTGTTTTAGTTTTCTACATCTTGAAGCAGGTGCGTTTGCACAGACGATCAGATTTCTTGCATTTTGAATCTTCTACCTCTTCACACCATAAATCAGTCCACAACAGAGTGCGGGCCGAGGTCGCATTCTAACCTCGGAGAAATGTCATACTCCCGACATCACTTTTTGGCTGACCCAAAGCAGACGACGAGCGAACCTCAACATCATCATCCCTTGATCATGCAACCGTCTCTACATCGGGTTCGTATCAAAATCACGAAGGGTCACTTATTGTGCTGTGTAAGAGATTGTGTACTGCAACCGTCTCTACACCGGGTTCGTATCAAAATGTGCTGTGTAAGAGATTGTGTAAACGGGTGACGTATATTCAAAGTATTTTAATTATAGTCCTACTAATTAGGTTTGAGGTTACGTTTCATATCATAAATGTAAGTATACAATATCATGAATATACATGCCTGTACGCTACGCATGTACTTTGTGAAAGTTAATTCCTGGGGGTAAGATAAAGTAAACAAAACATTTGAAAACAACTGACAAATCGTACACCCCATTTTCATATTAAATCAATTCTTAGTGAAATTTCATCCGTTAAGGGGGTACTACACCCCTAGCCAATTTTGTGCCTATTTTTGCCTTTTTCTCAAAAATGATTGCGCTTTGGTGACAAGTAAGATATGTATATTATAGGGGCAAGAACTACAACTACTGCACTGAAAATTCAGCAACTCAAGGCAAGTAGTTATTGATTTATTGATCAAATATTGGTTTTCCCTCATTTTTGACTGTAACTCCACAACTGTTGTCTGTGCTGAAACAAAATTTCCAGTGCAGTAGTTGTAGTTCTTGCCCCTATAATATACATATCTTACTTGTCACCAATGCGCTATAATTTTTGAGAAAAATGCAAAAATAGGCACAAAATTGGCCAGGGGTGTAGTACCCACTTAAATTATCTTGATATTCAAGTAGTGAGCATACGAATAATTTTACAATCTTTGAGTATAATTATTTTGAAAGTCCGGCCCTGAAATTTGGCTACGGTGTTCCATATACATGTATAATTAGCCAGCCTCGAGCCAATTATTTTTACCGTCATGCTAATTTGCATAATTGATTAACTTTTTTTCTCTCCCTCTTTATTATGTAGCACGATTTGCGCCCTCATGGTTTATCAGAGACTTTTATCAAGATACAGCCATGAGAGCGCTATACTGTTAAATCAGCTGGCTTGAAATGCAGTGTTTATAAAACAAAGTAGCCCAGCTGCAGGGGCGCACACACAGGGTCTACAACACAAGCAATTTTTACTAAAAAGTAGGCCTATTTTGAATTATTTGGTCCATCCGATTATCTTTCTCCCTGGGTGCTTATCACAAGCTCCCCGTTCTGACATGTGGTTTAATATGGACCACTCAGTCTACTCTTTCTGAATATGAAATAAAGCAAAACCATGACTTTAAACTTGTTCAAGACTTTTATTTCTCAAAAAATGCACAAAATGAACCACTAAGAACAACATTTTACTTTCAATACAAGTAATATACAGGTGTTAATAACAGCAATATGACTATGAACAATGATATAAACACACATTGTGCAATTTCTGTGAATTTAAAACTACCATGGCTACTATATCTCATTCCAATATACGGCGGCAAAATGACCTGTACATTTTTTTTGGGATGTAATTTTTTTATAGGATTAGGAGGCTCCGTCCGATCAAGGTAACTTTTAATAGGACAATGATGTGAAACGTGTATTTTCAGATTACTGAAAATAACACGATGTTGGGTAAAATTTACTCCAAAGATACACCCCTTGATAAATTTGTGACTATTTTTGCATTTTTTCTCAAAAACTAATAACACAGTGGTAACAAAAGTTATGTATATTATAGGGGCAACGTATCCAATTACTACACTGGAATTTCAGTGACTCAAGACAAGTAGTTAATTGATTTTTTGATCAAATATTGGGTTTCCCTCATTTTTGACTGTAACTCCACAACTGTTGTCTGTGCTGAAACAAAATTTCCAGTGCAGTAGTTGCAGTCCTTGCCATGATACATTACTAGTCACCATTGTGCTATAATTTTTGAGAAAAATGCAAAAATAGGCACAAAATTGGCCAGGGGTGTAACTATAATTTAGTGGCCTCCAAAAACTGTCATCCAAGAACCACAGATATCGGACCAAGCAACCTGCCCAGAAGGAAAAAAAAATAAAACGGAATACCGATTTCAAGGTAATTAGAGATGATCACAAAATCGAAAAAAAAAACTGATTTACTTTAATGTCAACTTATGATGTTGTAATACTAAATTTACAATGTTCCACAAAACAAAGTTCTCCCAACAATTTAAGCATAGACCTTAAACTTGCAAAAAAGTGTTACCCCACATACGTAATTATGGTAACGTGCACCAAAACAACTCGCTATAAATCTGTAGGCTACTAATCTTGTGATATGATAATGTCCTAATATTAAACGTCAAAAACTTAGAATTACAGTTACCTGAAGTTGTTCATAAATCAGTTCACATGGTAAATTAATGATATAGACTTTACATACATCATGTACAGCAGTTTGTACATGAGGGAATTTTTAAGTCATTGGAGCCCGACGACATTTGGAGCCTGCTGTAGAAGGAAGATTGGCCTATATTGGGTGCTGGACTTTGTGGATGATGGCGCTATTTCAGTTTCAATTGCTGATCAGGTGTGTTGATCACATTCAGTTCAAATGGACATGGGACTCGAACTCTCGCTTGGAACACAGACCTTTCTTTCTAGGGTCTGTGCGTGGACTATCTTAAAAATTGTCTATAGCATGTATAGTGTGCATGTTTGTCCACATAAATTTGACTGTACAAAAGAATTACAACCGGGATTCCGACCACAAAGTTTGTAAATGGCAGAAACCTCTGAATCGGTGACGTGACTTCTGCTGACGAAAGCTGAACATAGACATTCATGCAGCTCATGTAAACGGTGCACTCGATCGTTGAATCCTTATAAATCATCTGCCGATTCCTAATGATACGGTATGACATAATATTGAGTTGTTTGGTATAATTAGCACCGGGCAAACATATAAATTAATTTAAAACAGTAGATCAGTAGGACATTTCATCAGCAACAGTCTTTGCGTCGAAACACATCCCTATCGTCAGATATGCTATGCGAAACAAGCGACGATCTTCTCTGTTAAAACGGATTCCTCACGTACTGCAATAACGCACAGAAGACACTGAAATTCTAACATCTGTATACTTGTAACTATCACAGATAAGACAAGATCTCATTGTTTTCTGATGTTCAAGCTGCGATCACAAAATAATCATGTATACCTCAAAGAGCATGATGTGAACGGTTTCTTGTTCAAGCTGCGATCACAAAATAATCATGTATAGGCCTACCTCAAAGCGCACGATGTGAACGGTTTCTTGTTCAAGCTGCGATCACAAAATAATCATGTATAGGCCTACCTCAAAGCGCACGATGTGAACGGTTTCTTGTTCAAGCTGCGATCACAAAATAATCATTTATACATCAAAGAGCATGATGTGAACGGTTTCTTGTTCAAGCTGCGATCACAAAATAATCATTTATACCTCAAAGAGCATGATGTGAACGGTTTCTTGTTCATGCCGCGATCACAAAATAATCATGTATACCTCAAATCCACGGTTTCTTGTTCAAGCTGCGATCACAAAATAATCACGTATTACCTCAAAGAGCATGATGTGAACGGTTCATCTTTTTTATTTTTTTCCTTCTATTTTGAAACCAAATTTTCACCTGTCTCTCCGTCAGACTCAAAAGTCTCGCTATTTCTACTCTTCTATCTCGCGTTAAGTACATGTTGAAGAGAAATTCCTTTTCTAGTTCAAGAGTTTGAAATTTGGTGTACGGACATCGTTTCTTTCTCCCTGATGTTGCTGATAACCACGTTGGGGGATCAAGTTTGTTGTTGTTTTCGATATCTGTAAAAGAGAAAAGAGAAGAACAAAATTAGGTAAAATCAGTTGTAGGCCTATGCTAATTTGACGAACACCATCAAACACAAAACGTTTCACAGAAACCAATTTTTCTTATTATTGAGGGGGGGGCTGATTTTGAAAAGGTGGACCTTTTTCCGGGGGGTGATTTTGTGGACCTTCGGCCTTCCTCCCAAAATCTGGCAGCGTTTGCTGAGACACAGACTTTCGGCGAGGTCATTTTTTCGCCTAACTGATATTTGAATGAAGTCATCGTATGGGGCAAATAGACCTATACACAATTGACAAATTCTGGTTCAAATTTTAGTGCAAATTGAGAACAGACGAAGTATAATTTGGCAAAGTTAATTTGTAAACGTTCAAAATATGCACTGATTAAACAATTTGATGCATCAATTGAAAATTATAATCGTAGACCTCTCCGTGACCTGTTCGGCCAGGCATGCATAGCGAAAGCGTTGTGGAATATTAATAATTATGATGGAATCAAAAATCCTGTGATACGACCGAAAATATGATACGAGATGATCAATTAATGTATTATGATATGAGGCGATGATTATGACGCACTAAAAATTGCACATGATTGACACAATGAAATACCGTAACCCAAGACCCTACGAGCCTTTTCAGCATAATGAGTTTGGTCTAATTATTTGAAAAGCACAACTTCAATTTATAGGCTGACATCGGCAGTTTTGTCATAAATTATCACTTGCGGGTTTGTTTCCAAAGAGGAGATAAGCTGAGTGATTAACATATCATCCCAATAAATCTTAACTCGAATTTGCACTATCTCCCACCCCTCCATCAGATCAAAGGCCTTGCACTTTTCGGATGACGGTAGTATCGATTTATGATGGCTATCGGAACAAGATTTCCCTCAAATTTTCGGGGCCTGCGACTGCGAGACTTTTCAGTTTCCGGAATACGTTGGAGGAAGGGAGGGTAATTTTTGAACACGCCATTTCTTCAGGACAGACAATCGGGCGTTACCCTGATCGGAACCAACTCAGTCTTTAATCATGGGTCATCTGTCCTACATTTTGCAGAGTGGATCTTTGTTTTTGTCTTGCGGTGATTTTGAACCCGTGACCTCTCGTACCAACGACAAAAACCTTAACCAGTGTGCCACGCTGCTTCATATAGGCCTACCCCAAAACTAACTGATATTTATAATTTTAAAATATCATGCATGTAAACACCAGAATACCATTGTGGTTCTTGAGATATTTGATGGTAGGCCAATTTGCTGCCTTTACTGAAGAACCACAACACCTCAAGCATGGTACCCAAATAATATTCCCACATTATTACACATGCGCGGTACCAACTATCATTGCGAGCAAGAAAAAAAAATCATAAATTAAAATCAGAACCCCGCAATTGTCAAGTAAACTGAACAGAATAATCTCCCGTTACAAACGATCGTCAATCATGTCAAAAATATAACTTAAGTTCAATTACGCCGAATTAAATGCAGGTAAACATTTTGACCCGATGTGACCCTTCTGACATTCCACATTCAAAGTTTTCAAAAGATTTTGATATCTACAAACATGTGCAAATCTCTCACCCTCTCCCAAGCTTGAACTTCATCGTGTATTTCATTATAAGACGGTAACCTTTTGAATACCGTTAAGGTCGGACTATCGTTTAGCTTGGCGTAATTTATGTATTTGCCGCATCTGCCGACGTCGAAACAAAACCAGAGTCCACCCTGGGACTCCCTTGTCAGGTCACTTTGAGGTCACATGCTTGAATTCTTTCCAAAAAATAGGTAGCTCTTGTGAAACTTCTTTTTGAAATTCAGATGCAAACAATTACAATGTGAAACTTGAAATTGGTCGATGTATATTAAAAGGGGTTACATTTTAATTTAGCAAAACATTTTTTCGTGAAAAATATAATGTTTTAAGCCAATTCAATTTAGCCTAATTATAATGTCAATCTGATTAACATCAATTGGTTTTATCCGTGAAAAATATATGTTTTAAGCCAATTCAATTTAGCCTAATTATAATGTCAATCTGATTAACATCAATTGGTTTTATGGTATGAGATAATTAATTAGACCAAAAATTCTTCCATTCGCCCCTTATTATGATATTCCCAATAATAAGTAGGATTAAAAATCATAACATAAGGGACGCACCATTAGATTCTCAGGGGGGGGGCATGGGAGTTTGGGTCAGGCAGAATTTTTTTTTTTTCGCCGCCGAAGGCGGCGGAATTTTTTTTTTTTCGCCTCCAAGAGCACCAAATTTTTTTTTTTTCGCCGCCTTCGGCGGCGAAGTTATTTTTTTTTCAATTTTAATGTAAATTTGTATACAAAGTTGGGTGGGGAAAATTTTTTTTTTTTCATCAGTGAGGCAAAATTTTTTTTTTTCTCACTAGTGGGCAAAGTTGTTTTTTTTTTTTTCACTAGTGGGCAAAGTTTTTTTTTTTCAAAACACTCCCATGCCCCCCCTGGAAATCTAATGGTGCGCCCCTAAGGTACAGGTTCTACAACCTGATTTATATTTGCATGTAACCATAGACCAAAATGGTCTATGATGTAACTAATTGAATATATGCCTAAATACAACACCGTACTTCTTTGGACCTATTACAAAATGAGTTGAGGGAACTTGAGACCCACAATGTTCATTTACTTGAAAAGTGAACTCTAGGTCCAAATAATGAACACTACAGCATTTAATTAATCCAATTTGAAAACCACATTTCGATTAATTATTAATCTAGGCATTTTTTTACAATCCACACCAGATAATGATCTTTCTTCTTGTGTTTGTAAATTACAACCAACCATCCTCATCTGGCTCAACAGAAACAAATTCTGTTGAAAAGGGGCGCGGCCGATCTTCAGTAAACGGCTCTTTTCAGAGCCACCAAACCTTTAAATTTAGCAGATAGGCGAGGTCTGCTTGTTTTCCGTGGACAAGGGGCGGTCTTCAGTGAACGGCTCTTTTCAGAGCCACCAAAACCTGTAATTAAAATTAGCAGATCTATATAGGCGAGATCTGCTTGTTCTCTGTTGACAAGGAGCAGTCTTCAGTGAACTTTTCAGAGCCATCAGTAGGCATGGGGCGGCCTAGATGTATCATAGGTACTTTGTCCTGAAAAAGTCAGAGCTACTCCTGACGAAAGCTTGACAGTTCTAAACTTCGAACCCGCTAAAACCCCACTAAGGGGCGCACCATTAGATTTCCAGGGGGGGGGGGGAGTTTTTTGAAGAAAAAAAACTTCGCCCACTAGTGAGACGAAATGGTGCGTCCCTAATTGTTATGAATTCCTGTTGTAAAAGCCTATCCCACAATTCATCCTCATATTGGTATAGACTTATTTGCACATGGATTTTTATCTGTAGACTTTTAATTTTTTCAATCCTTCTCGTTTTCGCGGATGTTCACAAGGGGTTGCATTAATACAAGTAGCAAGTTTTTCAAGTTCAACCAAACTTTTTTCCCTTCGTTTGATCAAACCTAGTCTCCGTCCCAGCCGGTTTACGCATACTCCTTCGTCATGGAAACCTATAGTGACGAAGGAGCACAAACCGACTGGGAGCGAGACTAGATCATATCAATATGCACATTTTCATGTGCATGTTTTTTTACCTAATTTCGATATAATCCCGCGGGTTCGACAGACTTTTTATAAAAAAGGGTCATAAAAACAATACTGCATAAAAAAACCATACTTTTGTAAAAGTTCATATTTCTGCGCTCGTTTTTTTAATAGCTTTTGGAAATTACAGAATGTTCAGTCAATGAAGCATACACATACACGCTGTTACATAGCCCCACATTTCAAAATATCATCCAGTCGTGATGTGAAAATAGGTTTACAACTTCTCTCATAAAACATGTCATTGGTATCAGCGAATCGTAAAACTTTCACCTAGTATGTTCAGATATTACACTATTTTATGACCTTGGTAATTTGCAACCCACTACCTAGTAATTTATCATTCAACTATTATCCACATTAACGCTGACAATTTTATCAATGTCAAGGTTAGGCCTACCTATTATATAAAAATTGAAAATGCGAGTACTTTAACATCATTTAAAAACAAAATGTTTGCAATTTTCTTATATGAACAACATAATTGAACATGTTGAAAACAATCTGCAAGACTGTTTTCCCTGAACCCGGCATTCAGTTTACCATGTTTACGCTGCGCCCGGCCCTTTCGGGCCACAGAGTGCGCGAGCATGCCAAGATGAGAGCCGCAGTTTCTTGAGCATGCGATCGTGAACCATCGTCGTTTCGAGTCACTGAAATCACATATTCAGTCAAGCCTGGAAAAGTAGAGAACTCGAAAACCATATTCCAGGGAAATGTGCCATTAGAAGGGAAAGTTGTGTCTTTTAAATGAAGAATACATTCATCTAACCAGAAAGTGTCCCAAATACCAAATGACAATTTGAATGACATCTTTCACTTTTAGTCAATTTATATTAATTTAATAATTTACAGTTTTAATTTTTTTTACACAATTTGCGAATTTTGCGCTGGGATCACTGAATTGACCATTTCGAAATATGGCGGACACAATTGGATGGCGCTGCACGAAATGGGAAAAGTCTTTTGAATTTGCCGGGCTTTACCCTGAGGATGATTTAGGCACTTCCCACCACGCCACTGTGTTGACTTGCGGTTAGCACAGCTGTGTGAGTGAACATGACACCACTGCACGCACATTGCATTGACGGGCATGGTTAAATTTTAATTTGGACTGATATATTTACAATAAAAACGCATTCACAATGCTAGTCGATTTCACATTTTATGTTACCTACAGAAGGTGATAATTATCCTTCATGCATACATCACTTTAGATCTGAAATCGACCAAGTAATAATGACACACGCACAATTCTTAAACAACATCTTTTGCACAGAATTCAATGGCATTTGAAAAGTAAAGTGGCAGTTGAAACTCTGGTGATAACACGTTTGCAGTGCATGATGGGGCTTCCTTAAATCATCCTCTGGGCTTTACCTAAGACTTCCCTCCCCCGATTCCCTCCTATTGCGTAGGCCCTATATGCCATATTTTGAAAAAGGCATGGGGCTTTAACTGAAAGAGCGAAATGAAACCCAAAATTTCACGTGTCTATGCATATTTTATTATTTTCAGATATTGCATTTATTAAAGCTCTGTACGCCTTTCACTATACAAAAAAGACAATTAAAACTTGATTAGGCTATTATTTAATAACATCATTGACATGATGGTTAATTAATTGGTTATGAGTATGATAAGGCCTATTATCCGAATGATAAGGACCGGTTCATATTCCATAAAATAGTATTTGACAAGCGAACATTTGCCGTATGATAAAGGCCGATTCATACTCCACAAAAAGTATTTGACAATCGAGCATTAGTCGCCGAATACGAAAGGGCCTATTCATAATCCACAAAAAGTATTTGACAATCGAAAATTCGCCGTAGAATATGATAAGGGCCGATTCATAATCCATAAAAAGTATTTGACAATCGAAAATTCGCCGTAGAATATGATAAGGGCCCATTCAAAATCCATAAAAAGTATTTGACAATCGAACATTCGCCATAGAATATGATAAGGGCCCATTCATAATCCATTAAAAAGTATTTGACAATTATTGAACATTTGCCGTCGAAAATGGACATTCCGACTTCGAATGTGATAAGGGCCGATTCATAAGCCACAAAATGTACAAATTTGACATCGATCATTCTCGATCATTCGACACCGATCATATACATTCGACGTCGAATATGGAGTCTGAATCGGGCCTCATTGTATACATTTCATGAATGTTTCGAATTCAGGTCTATGTACGTAAATTTGCGAAACAGCGGAGAATCACAAAGGAAACCGATATTCAAACAGTAATAAACCTTTGCAAAATTTATTTATATAATGCTTCCAGTCTCATCAACGTCAATGTAAATATTACTATTTTAAATAAGCATAAAGGCATGAAGATCCTATTATTTATTCATTTGATCTCATCTTCAGAATCAAAAATAAAAGCAATATTTTTTTACAAAGCTGTGAATTGGCTGTCATAAGTTTGCCATATTTTCTGAGGTTAATTTTTAAAACAGATTGGGTCGGGGCAAAATCAATTGCATCATTGGCTGCATGAAGGGGCTGTTGGTTTGTGTTCATTAGCATAAATCATCCTCTCCCATCTCTACTAATGTGACAAGATTTGTCAGGTGTCGACAAAATATTATCATTTTTTTTTCCTTGTGGCTTCGCTGTAATATAGGCCTATCTCTTATAATACCGAGATAGATAAAATTCATGTTGCCAAAGAATAAAACGTTCAGGTATAATTGAACACCAATATTTTGGACGATTCTGCTGCGAGTTACCCCCCCCCCCTTCCCTAAAATAATCAGTATTGATTATTCGCCAGCGAAGTGGTTACATAACTCCCTGGTAACTGGATCACACACCTTTTGGAATTGATGGCACATGCCATAGACTTTGTGTTGCGATCATTTCGATAGTGGTGCAGAACTCAAAATCGTGATCCAGTTGACATAGTGATATTAAAAATCGGATTACAGTATACACTTCGCTGGCGAATAAACACTCTCAAACAAGAATTAGGCCAAATATATTAACACTATTTTGAGCAACACTAAACACTTTTGGTCGCATGTCATAAGGTGGGCATGCAAAAAGGGTGGTGGTGGAACATTTTTCCGCACAATGCCCCGGATAAATTATTGTAGCACTGCAACCCCTGAACTGAAATTATTGTGTAAGGTCTCATTTTAAAGCTTAAAGTATGGGTAACAAATGCTGCTAAAACTAAGCCAATACAATGTCAATAACAAAAGTTACGGCACATTAATTTTGTAGAGACAGGGGTGGTGGTGCAGGTGGCGGCGGTGCAGGTGGCGGCGGTCCATGTTAAAGTATAGGAAATGTCAATTTTCTATGCTTTTGGCAACTTTTATTGAGTATATCTACATCAAATATTATGCTTTATGGCTGATTCATGTATTATACCATGAGTAATGAATCTGTAGAATAGTTTAGGATCATAAAACTGTTTCCATCATTGCCATTTGTAAAATGATCACACATTTTTGTTCAAATTGTACCTATTTTCTTATGTATTTCATTGTTTTTTGACCGCAAATTACAATGTATCATAACACGCTCAATAATAATTCAATCCTGAGAAAAGTATACATTTTCTGAATGGAAATTGCATGAAGAATATAAATATTGCATTTAAAAAATTGTTAGAGCTAATATTACGCAGTTATTATCCCTTTTGGAAAATTACTACTTAAAAATTAAGTTGTTTTTTGGGCACCCTGTATAAAACAGATCCGATTTTCAGAATTTTTTTTAACGAACTAGGTTAATGTACTATAGTATAGAGAACATGTTCTGATGCTAAAATTTGTAACAAAACCCCATTACAAGTTTAAATTTGAAACTTATATGATCAGGGTCCAATTTGAGAAAAATACATTTTAAAATATAAATTTACATAGAAGTCTGTGTATTTAACGACATGTTAATTGGCTGTTGTAACAAAAACGCAACCTATTTTCAGGTTAAATTTTTTGTCAGTGATTTACAGGTGCTATATCTTTTAAAATATCAAAAAATACATTTTTGATGATTTTTACCATGTTCTGGAAATTGGACCACCTTATGACATGCGACCTTTTATTAATTAACACAATTATGTGTTAATTAATAAAAGTGTTTTTTTAACAATTTATTTCTAATTACAACACTGACTTCCCT
This sequence comes from Amphiura filiformis, assembly GCF_039555335.1. NCBI lineage: Eukaryota > Metazoa > Echinodermata > Ophiuroidea > Amphilepidida > Amphiuridae > Amphiura > Amphiura filiformis. The sequence goes on from NC_092647.1 coordinate 13,544,212, forward strand.
GTTACAATTATTTTTAACGTAAATGTCCAAAGTTTAATTAAGGATTAAAATCTTAACATATGAACACGTTTAAAATAGAGTCCAAGAGTAAAAACGAGAGTGTTAAAATATTAAACATTTTTATGTTAAAATTGGTGTTAAAGTGTTAATAATTTGAAGTGTTAAATATTAAAAACTTGAACGGAATTATGTGTTGATCAAATAGTAGTCGATTTTGGCGAGAAACGACTTCTTTTGCTCGATCATGTCACATCATTTTGAAGATTTATTGTCACTATATTCACGATGGAGTTGACGGTCGCCAAACACGTTTCAGTGCGGCGGTATCTTTTATTACTATTGGCTAAACACATCATTTGCGCCAGGCTTTTGGCAGTATTTACAAGTGAAATCGATGTAAACAAAACACGGTCGACGAAAAACGCTCTCAATTTTATATAAATCTTTTGTATAATGTCCTTTGGAATATTAAGACTCTTCAAAGTTTATATTTTCAAACGTCGGTATGGTGATGGACAGTGTAACCTGTATCAAAATTACAGGTACCTATCAGTTTCAAATAACATAATTGTCACTAACAATACATGATCCACTTGAAAAACAACAATTATTAACTTCATAGCTGAAAAGTCTTGTACATTTTGTAGTGCAGGTTTGCTCATTTCCAATGGATCCAACCATCTGTAGTGAAGGAGAAGCGACAGTGTGGATGGCTTGTGCAAAAACCCCAAATAAAAGGGCTCTGTGCACTGTAAATCCAAGTGTTTAGGATTTCTATAACACTTTTTAAACACTGCAAGGTGTTTTTTCATAATACACAGTAAAGGTATAGGACACCTAAACACCAAAGTAAACACATAAACACAAAGAGTAAACACATGAGAGTATTTAGATTCTAAACATTCAACATGTTTACTTTCATATTGTTCGGAAAGTAAATGTGTGTGTGTTTACTTTCTAAACAATTTTGAATTTTAAATTTTGAATTTTTGATTTACGGTGTATAGGTCCGGTAGCACAAAATGAAAGTACTAGGGGCCTACATGTAGCAGCATTCTATATCAAAACTAATATATATATATATTTCTGCTTTTTTTTCGCATAGATTGTAGGATGCTCCTTCATATTTCAAAACAACCAATTATCATGTAACCTTTACAACAAGCTACAACACAAAGAACAAATGTACGCCACGAGATTCCTTGTTACATATTTCAAGTCATCCGTATCAACCAATTTTGAAAATGGCGTCAGTGGCTTCGCGTGCGGCAATTGCAGTCATACGCCAACTTTTCTCCTGCTATTTCCCATAACCTGGGCCCCCAAATAACCTCAAGATGAAAATAATGAATTTACGAAGCTGCTAAGCTGGCTTTTTCTGGCTATATGTGTTTTTGTACAACCCGTTTTGCAAATTGTTTCCAAGATGACGTGATCAAGTCTGCCTCCCCCCCCCCCAATAAAATAAGGATGGATCATATGCCGTATTTTTACATCACATTTAATCAAAATAAAGAAACATGCCAGAGCTGGTCTCAAGTAAGATAAGGTGTATTGTTTTTACTGTGAATCCTTATTCTTGAACATCTCCAAATGACTCATTATCACATAGGCCGTCCACACCAGGGCTACAAGGTGCAAATAAACCAGTTTGTTCTACTAAAAATTGTGCAATCAGTCATTACTCAGTAATGACTGAATCCATATGTTAAGGGTATACGAGGTATTTGTTGGTCGAAGCAACCAAAAAAATCGATCTGAAAAGAGCCGTTCACTGAAGACTACCCCTTGTCAACAGAGAACAAGCAGACCACGCCTAACTGCTAATGTAAAATGTTTGGTGGCTCTGAAAAGAGCCGTTCATTGAAAACTGCCCCTTATCAAAAAAAACCAAGCAGACCTCGCCTATTCCTGCTAAGGTTTGGTGGCTCTGAAAAGAGCCGTTCATTGAAGACTGCCCCTTGTCAACAGAGAACAAGCAGGCCCAGCCTAACTGCTAAAGTTTGGTGGCTCTGAAAAGAGCCATTTACTGAAGACTACCACTTGTCAGTTCTAAACTTGTCCGACGACGAATCTTCAATAACTACTACTACTAGTTATAGCCCATGTATATGTGATGAGTCATGGAGATGTTCAAAAATGGATTCACTAATACCCATACTCTGACCCTTTATATCATTTGAGACAATTACCGGCATGTTTCTTTATTTTGATGTAAAAAACATGAGGTGATGCATCTAAACTGAAAGTAGGGGTTGGACATGTTGGGTGGCTTTTACACTATTTTTATCTACACAGATCAAAAAGCATTGTTGTATGATTACTGTAAAAATTCGATAGTTAGCATATGTGCTTACTATCGAGCGCTTTTGAAAACATGAAATTGTACCAAAGTCCAGCGCTTTACCATCTAAGCTATTTGGGATTGAGACACACATTTGCAGGTTTACTTGTTCGTATGTGAATTGATGATTTGCTTACAACCCTTTACACTTTGGTGGATGGGGCACTTCATGTTTGCATGTAGCACATGCTTTAACTATCGAGTTTTGTTTTTGCTGGTAGGTACTTGCTGTTGTCATGGTTGTTGTCATTGTTGTTGTTGTTGATATTGTTGTTGTTGTAACATGTTGTTGCAGCTGGCTGCTGTCTGTGTCCTCTTCCCTTTGTGTTTGTAACAAACCTATAGGGATTTGTAAGCCGGCTCTGTCAGAGTTCTCCATAATCACATTCGCCACACCCTAGTATCAAGTGAGTATCATGTCAGATAACAGGAAATTAGACCAACGATCACATTGACAACATGAAACTTTATCATGTTTTGTGCCCAATTATTATGGATATCATGTTTTTCTCATCATATAATCATGATAATTCGCATATCATGTGGTCTTCCAAGAACGTATGAGCCACACAAGAGGGCACGGATATAAAATTGGTGAATTCACTAAATCAGAGAAGTGAAAATGTGCAAGAAAAATGTGATGCAATATTCCAACTTACGTTGTATAGTGCTTTTAGACACTCTTGTTGAGACATATCTACTACTAGCTAAAAATAGTAGTCACCATCAGTTTGAAGCACATTCTAAACTTAGTGCACGAGATTGTAATGAACATTAAAAGCGAATTAGCAAATCATTTAGACTTGGATAACGATGCTGTTAATTAGATGCAACGAAACAAGAACTTCAAACAAGTATAATTTGCCTAAAATCACATTTAGGACCTATTCTGACTAGAGTCATTTCTTTTAGTATTGTGTGGTATTTCACCATTTGATTTCCAATTGCCTGAATTCAACCTGATTTATCTGAGTAAAGAGAACATATGTGAATATTTTTCGAAGGATTTGTGTTAAGCTTCGGGATCAAGGAATCAGGGATCAGTTAGTCCTATTTAACCCCATTTTGAAGGCTAGTTTACTAGACATTTAATCTATACCCTATGTAACATATAACCAAAGTAGTTCAAGATCACACGCTCAAGAAATTTGATATAACTTTACGAAGCTTTTTCACGCTTGCAACTTGCAACTTTTAAAAGAAGTATTTCCCTCCGTATTTTTGTGCAATCTGAAAATTAAAAGGCGCTATATAGGCGTAATTATATAAGGGACGCACCATTTGATACTCAGGGGGGGGGGTAGGAAGTTAGGGTCGGGGAAGAATTTTTTCGCCGGCGAAGGCGGCGAAGTTTTTTTTTTCATGCATTTATACACAGTTAGGTGGGGGAAGGTTTTTTTTTTTTTTTTTAGTGTTGGTGGGGAAAGTTTTTTTTTTTGCTCATGTAGTGGGTGAAGTTTTTTTTTTGAAAAACTTCCTACCCCCACCCTGAGAATCTAATGGTGCGTCCCTAATTTGGATTGGGTCGCAGATTGAGTATGACCATGACAAACCTTGCACAAAATGAGTAAATTAATTTGATGTTTAATATGACGCTAGCGACATTAGGACGACGATGATAATAATGATCATGATGATGATAGTGATAAATGATGATGCAGGTATCCAGCAGAGACCACGTGCCAAACATTTAAGTGCACAGTAGGCATGGTAGGGAACAACCTCAGGATGTTGCAACTGTTTGCACACAATACAACCCATGCTGTTAAAATATGTTACAGGGTTGTTGTGCTTTTTGTGTCAAGCAATTACAGATATATATTTGTGAAGACTTCAATAGGTTGCCGACAATTATGATGAAGATATTAATGTCTGAAAACTAGTAGAGCATATTTTATATCCTTATTAACCTTCATTTATCGTGTTATCTCCATTTATTTGAGAATTCTTATACAGTAATACGTTGAATCTAGATTTGTTTTTATCAAGAAAGTTTTCTGACTTTTTGTCGACTTCAAGTAGTCCGACGAGTAGGACCTTTTATTTCTAAGTTACCAGACTATACACTTTTCACACTATGATCACTATCTCACATGGCGCAAGAAAGACGAATCGCGAAAGTCCAGTGACCGCGCCCCCCAAAATAACGGGAGGATAGTGGACTTTTGTGGTTAATCTTTCTTGAGCGATCAGAGTTAGAGTATAGTTGGTAAACTAAGAAAAAAAACAGGTCCTACTCGTCGGACTAACTTCAAGCAATGGTAAAAATTTTTCATGTTGTAAATGCATCTGTCATGTCTGTTTTCGACAGCAAATGTTTCATATTACAAGCACATTAATGATATGCACATCCTTGAAACAATACTGAATAGATGATAATCTACTTTGTGCAATACTTCTTCGTGAACTCGTACAGTCGATAGCATAGATGGGGATAGCCCGGATACCATGGATATGGGCCATTCTAAACATGCATGTTTAATCAAAACAAAAGGTGTTTTAGGAAAGAGTACCAGCATAAAACAAGGGGTGGCTCCTAGGACCCCTTCGTTTTATCTTATCTATAAATGTTCTTGTTTTGGGTATCTTGTTGATGTTTTCGTGGAGATGCTCATTGTGTTGATTGAAATAGGTGTAAATTTTGCCAACAAAATGCAAGCTTGTCGTACCCTTGCTGATACTCCTTTCTTTGCTGTCATCAAGTACAAGATCACATTGCAGATCGTTTCCGTGGAAAGCTCATTGTATTAATGTGATGAGTGGAGTATTTTGCCACCAAAGTATTGATACTTGCGGTTCCATTGTTATTGAATACAAAAATATTTTGCCATATTGGGTTCACTTTCATTTGGTGATATCATCATGATCATTATACAGATCCTAAATCTATTGGTCATGTTGGTGCTATTCATATTGCAATCGCGATTGCATTTTTCAGTGTTTTGGACCGGTTTATCCAATTGGGCCTGTGTATCCCAACTGGGCAATATAGAATCTGCAATAAAAGTAAATAACAAACCCCAAAGTGCTTAATTCTTTAAATTTTATCACTTTGACCAAACTGAGCGCAATACTATTAAATTCTGCAATCATTTGATTCATAAACTGTTATTATCACGAATAGTGTCCGTTTCCATCCATTTTGCTAAATAGTAATTCCCAATAGTGAATCCCCCCGCCCAAGTCTTGATCTTGGACCATGTCATGATGTTGTGAAGTGGAATGCCATCTATAAACAAGGGTAAAACATTACTTTTGAACTGAAATACTGCGAATTTTAACTCTTTGGGTTTTGCATTGCTTCTTTTATTGTGGTCTTTTTTTAGAACTTAAAACACATCATTGATATTAGACATAACAACTTACCTTCAAGTTTTGGTGTTATTTCATCACTGCTTATATTTGGTTTGGTATCTTTGGGTGGTGGACTTGAGGAGGAGTCTCCAGATGAGGTATAGGAAGATGATCTCACTTTATTTCCTGGTGTGTAACCATGTGATGCATGTGAGGTAACATCATAGGGATCATAAGAGCCATATCTCTGTCGATCCTCTGCTATCACGGCACCGCTGGCAAATTTAGCCGCAAAAGACCCAGCCAGACTGGATGGTATTCCGTGCCCATTTGAGTGCGCGGCTGCTGCGGCTGCAGCAGCGTAGTGACTTTGGTAACGATCAGCGTAAGCTTGCCGGCCGGCGAAAGAGTAATACCCCGCGTCGGAATAGCCTTTCTGTGCGCTTACAGGATACGGGTATGTGCCGGGATCGTAATCTTCGCTATTAGCTGAGGCATAGTGGGCTGAATCTGCCGAGTAGAGCCACGGGTTTGAATAACCAGTTTGTTCTCCTGATGATAAAGTGTACATATTTGTGTGGCTTGAGACAGATGTAGTTGTGTTTTGACCATTCGTATGATGTGCAATGTCCACACCACCCCCTGTGCCCCCAGTAGCTACCTCACCAAATTTACCATCAAAATTCGCACATTTTGTATTGTTATTGGCAAGTCCATCTGCTTGTGATGAAGATTTTAAAATGGCCGCCGCATCATTAGAGTTTATCAACGAATTAACGCAAAATGCCGTAGTTGTCATGTTTATGTTGGCTCGTATATTGTTGCTCTGTTGCGTGGTATCCTACCGTCGGTTATTGAAGGCCGAGGGCAATAAAGGCAATAAACCTTACACGACCTACGGGCATAAAAAACACAGTAAAGAGAGTAGGTTAACACAGATGTGTACCACGTGACACAGATAAACCAATCACGTCGCATTGATCAAGCTTCTCAGATTTGTGCTTTGATTTGAGTACAATGTATTTATACCGTTCAGTGATGAACTTGACATCGTTTGCTTGTAAATATTTGTGAACAATAGAGAAGAGCTTTTAGAAAGAGGAGCAACGAAGAATAATTGATGAAGATAGTATCTACAAAAAAAGTACCTGTGAACATAAATGTAGGCCTATGATGTAAGCCAACATTAATATCATTATGCAATAGTCCCGGAAAACGTGTTTCGTGGTTCTATGTCAGAGGTTCTATGTTGTATTTTCTAATATGAAATCAACGTGGAACACATGGGATAGGACCCAATATGTCAGCCCAATGGAGGTAGGTAGTTCATGACCTGGTGCTGGTAACATGGTAACCATAGTAACTCAAAGCATGTACCAGTATCCTCTCATGTTACATGCAATGTTTAATACTAGTAAATCTTTGGTCAATGATGAAATCAGCAATTTGAGCAAAGGTCATGAACATGATCATAATAAATTAGAGAGGGGGATGCTGCAATGTGATATCTCAGTTGTAATGCAAACAATGGATCAAAACTGACCAAAATTGAAAAGCTCAATCCAAAAAGTTGCAAGTTTTATAGGCTAGTTGTCAATTGTCATGTGCTGTGTAGGGCCTACTGATTAGTCTACTTCAAAGCCCCTTTTGAATAATGTCAACTCATCACGTATTTATAAATGATAAAGTTCTGAATGAGAGCTGCTCCCATTCGAAAACCGCGATGCCCAGAGAAAATAAAAATTCCCTCTAAAAGGGAAAGCCAGCTTCAATGTAGTCCGACGAGTAGGACCTTTTATTTCTAAGTTACCAGACTATACACTTTTCACACTATGATCACTATCTCACATGGCGCAAGAAAGACGAATCGCGAAAGTCCAGTGACCGCGCCCCCCAATTTTCGGGAGGATAGTGGACTTTTGTGGTTAATCTTTCTTGAGCGATCAGAGTTAGAGTATAGTTGGTAAACTAAGAAAAAAACAGGTCCTACTCGTCGGACTACTTCAATGTAGAAGAGGTCTTGTAATTAGTTTGGACGGTAGGCATTTTTAGGATCACGCTTGCATCCATCATGTTTCATGATAATCCACCAAACTATCAATGATGAGAATATGCACACTGAAACAGCAACCCAAACTTTTTCTGCCTTAAAAAACGAGTTAAAATGACCCTACATGAATAACAAGCAAGAAGTCTTTTTGGCTGCCCCTTCCGTTTGCCGCCATTACTTTTAGGGTTGCTATCTAAGGTTGCTATCTACTGAAGATAGCAAGATCTCGCCCCAAAGCCTTCACCCACCCATCCACCAAAATACTCACATGGAAACAGAGTCCATGGTCTTTCTTCCCCCAATCAGCCAGAGAAATACAGAGAATGGACAAGCTACCAAAACATTTCAAACCCAACACCAATCTCAACTCATTTATAAGCAGCCTGAAATTTCATGACTGAGCAATCTGCCACCAAACATTGCTTCTACCATAGACATGATAGAATGATCTTTGCTTCCACATAGTACGTCTTGAGTGTTGATCTTGTGCTTTTCAGAGTACAGTATCCAACAACTCCAACAAGACAAGACAGGGCAGGGGTTTTACGTACACGGGGAAGGGTACTTTAGAATAACTGTACGATATCCCCTGTAGGATTAGGGTAAAGTTTAAAGTTTTGAATTAGAAAGTGTAGGCTTACACTCCCATGTATATCTGGATCCTGGAGAGGATCCGGGAAGGGAATTTGTGTTCTGAAGCAATGAAGAGAAGCAAACGCTGTGAACATTGTACTGTGAAACTTTTCTGATGGAGAAAGACTAAATCATGGTCGTATACTCGGTATACCCCGGGACAAGCAGATATCCTCAACTGTGGCACAAATTTGTTATGCCTCTCAGGACATATATTTCCTGTCTGGGAACTTAAACTATGTTGCTTTAAATTTTTGGTGAAATTCGCGAGCACCTTGGCGCTCGCCCTTAACGGGTGGAGTACAGGGGCATCTCCTTTTTCCAGAGAGGGAATTTTAAAATAGCAAGAAAATAATCCGAAATAGTGAGCGATGTCGTTCAAATGTGAAAATGTAGCCCTGTCTGACAATTAGTCTAAAACCTAGCAACATGAACAAATTATAGGATTTAAACTATTGTTGTGCAATTTGAAAAATTGTACCAAGCCACTTGACAATGTGACTTGTGACAACTTTTGAATTGTTATTGATACATGAACTTCAATATTGGCCGCACCTCGGATAGACTAGATATGGACTTTCCCCCAAATTGTGAGGTGTTTTGATTTAGGACCTAATATAGGCTTACTTAAAATAATGTCGTACATCTCCTTTAGCCTACTTATCCATTTTCACGTACTTAACGCCACCTCATTCATCAGATGTGTCATTTAACAGTACCTAATAATGAACTTGATCGATGTATCATAAGCACCACAAGTCCACAGTATTATTAAACGTTTCCGCCCTTCCACTATTGGGAAAGAAATTCGTCTAAATTCACTAGGATCCACAACATGCGCATCTATCAGCGCACAGTTCTTTACCATCAATACATTTGTACATTCATTGAATGACCTTTGAAAATTTGGGTACAAAACTCATACTCTGCAACTTGAGTTCAAATTTTGCACTATGGTTGTTGAATTGACTTTATTGAACTATGCCATTGGGATGAGGCCATTGTGGTCCATAGTGATTGGGGATCAAACCATCAGCCCAAGGCTGCATCAAAAATAACGTTTTCTTATTTTTCACAGATAAGGTTTATAAAATAGTTTGGAGGCATCCATATGTCGCGGCCATTGACTTCTAGATTGGACAGGTTAAGCGGGGTTAACACTTTCTTCAATAATGCGTCAATCTTGCAGAATTTTAAACAAATTTAAGCATGTCCCGACCCCGAAATGAAAGAAAAAAGAAAGAATGGAAGGAAGGATACAAGGAAGAAAGGGAGAAATAGAAATAAAGAAAGCAAACGCAGAAACAATAAAAGAAATCAACAAAGAAAGAAACACCAACAAACGAACAAATCAAGAAACAAAGCATCCATGCCCCCCCCCCACACCCAGTGTTCCATGCCTGGGAGGGAGGAGCACTCGAATATATAAGTTACGTACCTGTGCCTCACGTACACGTACACTCATTTCTATAGGGATCTATTGGTGAGGATTTTTGTCAAACAAAGGGGGTCATTCAGTGTAGGCTCCAAGAAAATAGGGGGTGGGTCATTATATGTGAGAACGTTAAAGATTGAGTGTCACTGACCGTGACAAATTATAAAACTTTCTGGGCAAAAATGTGCACAATTTTGCGAAAGATTTGTCATATAGGGTGTAAGCTGATGAAACGCGGGGGTCATTGGGTGGCAGATTTGCAGAAAAAAGGGGTCTAGTCACATGATGCGTTCCAATATACGCGAGTGCCACCCCCCACCCCCGTTCATATTGGTTTTCTTCAACTTGCTCCCTTCATCTGAAAATTTCCAACTTTGTAAAGTTTAGCCTCATGCTCATCATGCAGCGAATCTTTAATCCCCCCCACCAATTGAAATTGTCTCCGTATAGGCCAGAATTCGCCCACAAAAATCCCGTTTCCCAACACTATGGGCCACAATAGCCTCATCCTAATGGCTTAGTTGAATGACCTCAGTTAAACATTCCTAGTACAAAATTTGACCTCAAGTTGCAGAGTATGAGTTTATGTACCCAAATTTTCAAAGGTCATTCAATGAATGTGCAAATGTATTAAGGTTAAAGAACTTTGTCCTGATAGATGAGCATGTTGCAGATCCTAGTATACAATAACCAACACTTATGTGATAACCACACCAATTGATTGTTTTTTGTAAAATGCATTTTCTGAAATATTTTGACACAATTTTAAATTTTCAACTTGTGCTTTTTCAAAGCATATCATTGCCAGGTCTCTATCATATAGCCCATAGGTATCTCATAATTATATTAAAGGAAATGCATCTGATTCTGTGAGCTACTGTGGAGAATTGTAAAGTTGAAGAAGAGACGCGTATAACTAGATATAGACAGCTCAGGAAGAGCCTGTGGGCCTTGTGTGTCTTCATAGCAAGATGAAGATCGCTCTCTGGGAGTTCGTGACCATGTGTACTTTTCTGTCATGATCCAAAAATGATCTCAGATTAAGTTGTACGATCTTTACAAGTATGTATCACATGCATGTATGTAAAATGATTACAAATTTATTTCCCACTCGGGAACAAATTGACCCACATTTGTTATCAAAATGTAGGATTAGAAAAAAACAATTTCCATCATCTGCTTTAGGGGTAAATTGATAAGACTGTCAATAATAGCTTTTTATTACGTAGGCCAAATGCTTTAGGCCTACCTAAAGAGTGTCATAGTAGTCACAGGTAGTGTTATGTAGACCTAAGGGACATTGAATTTCAGAGATTCAGTTCACCTCGTTATAGGAATGTAAGGAAACCTCTTTATATCAATGTGACATATGACTAGTATGACTACATGAGTAAACTAGTTCAAATATTTTGAAAAGATTGGGTTACTCATATATACACGAAATTATAGGGTTAGGATTACACGAAATTAGGGTTAGGGTTAGTTTAGGGTTAGGATTAGCTTTACACGAAATAATTACATGGAGGATCGAACAAAGATTGACTCCTCCTATAAACCTATATTGGATCCACTTGAAATGGACTGTTTGGACAGTGAAGCAGAGCTAGTTGTATATAGTGGCTTTATCTCGGGGGAGGGTGGTCCCCATCTGGTACATTTTTTTTTTTTGCGGGGGGTAACCCTCCATCTGAGACTCGTCTCAGTATGTGGAGTGTGGACCAGAGCTTGGGCACATCCCCACTAAACCGTCCACGAAGTGAGTAATAAGTGATACTCCCCCTATTTTCTAATGTCCGCAAAAATCATAGCTATAAGTATAAAAAACTTCTTTACCAATCTAACTTGTTTTCCCCATAAATAGGCTTTAATATTTAGGCCAACATTTTATTCACATTTAATAACACTTTCCAAGGAGAAAATGTGGCAGTGGCGATACACTTAAAAATAAACTCATCAAAAAAATTAATTACCCCCTTATTATGAGATAATTCAAATTTATGCATCAAATTTTAAAATTAAAACTCAAATAACCAAAAGCAGGGTGATCTATACAGCAATTCCGTGACCGTGGAGAGCGAAGGTTCGTATTATCTCAGAAAATTTATCTTCTATGAAGTTTAATTTAAAAAAAATAGCGGGATGCCCCTAGCGAAAGTGTGGGCGAAATCGGTGAGAGCCCGAAATCCAAAATGGCCACCGTCAGCCATTTTTTCAATGGTTTGGCCTACAACTCAAGAACTCCAGTTATGTTCTGCGAATTTTGATACCTCTTTGGGTCTTGGTTCACAACTTGTTGTCATATCTTGACCATTTGAATGACGAAGATACAGTTTCAAAACTCGTATAAATATAAAACAACTCGTGCAACTTCTGAATTTTCATATTCCACCATGACAACAATATTTTTGGCTATGTTAATCAAAGGTTGCAATATATTTTATGCTAAGTTATTCTGCTATTCAGTTTTAACATAGATTTTGAGTTATTATCGCATAATTACTTTTTGTGATATGTTTATACTAAATGTAGTTATTTTTGGCAACAGATATGGGTCTATTTTAGGTAAAATTAGGCAATTTTCATCTAGAAACACTGGGACATGTGATCCCAGAATTATCACTTTCATGAAAGATGGTTCATCATCTGATACATGGACCAAATTTAGAATGATTTCTCCAACCTTAAAGGAGAAGCCCCGCGCGCCAGAGCAGTTCTTCTGGGGTGAACCAAACCTACCTGGTTATCAAATTAATCAATTAATCAGTGACAACGTTTAATATCTTTGAATTTGACAGGTGCTAATTGATGTTTTAATGTTATTGCTTTAATTAGCACCTATTAAATTCTGAGATAATCTTGTCGCTGAATAATTTGATAACCAGGCAGGTTTGGTTCACCCCAGAAGAACTGCTCTGGTGGGACTCCCTCTTCACGGTTTAATAGGTGGGTTTAAAAACACCCTAAATGCTAGGCATTTTAAAAACTTTTTAAACACCTCGATTTGTAAACACTGTTTTGCAGTGTATGCATACAAATAACTTTCTAGACTCCAAAACGGGCTTGCTTCTGTTTACCCCGCAAAATAAGCGAAGCAGGGGGTAAACAATGGAGCCCAGTTTGTCAGATGCTTGCAGGCAAGGGAGTGAGCAAGGGGATTGCAATCTCAATGGCCTCGGAATGTTTCGAAATAGAGGATGCAGTATCGCAAATTGCTCTCTACTCCGCAGCTCTGCTGATATGATGATGGCAATGCAATCGTGACTTCATATCGTTTGTTATGTCATAACTCAAAATTGCCATATCACGATTATGTGCCATAACTATATAGCCTGAGTTCTAATAAAAATTATTCAAATTTCGGAATAAAAAAGAAGAGCATCATCTTTGAAATTATAAATCCAACTTTGTGCCTCACATTGAGCGTGGCGCGTGTCACGGTTCACTACTTAATCTATACTATTGGATAAAATGACACTAAAATTGTTGAATTATACCATAGACCGTTTAACATGTTTAATGGTCTATGATTATACAGAGGTTGCAAAAAGGATTTTAATTGCGGACAATTATTTTTGCCTAATTAATAATCAGGTGTCATTGTTTTGGCTACCAGACAAATATTTTTAAAAGCTCAAATACAGACGAACAATATGCAAAATAAATGTTCATCTCGGCATAAATTTACTGTAAGCAATATCAATTAAAAATAGTATATCAATGTTTATAAACATGAAGCCTGTTCGCGTGTACGGGTCATAATCACAACATAATTAACAAGGAAGCACTGTAGGATATATAGAAGAAGTACATTAAACCCAATAAAACGGCAAGATATTATATTATCGGCAATAAAATCATAAAATTTACATCTTCGTCAGTCAACGTAGTAGCATTTTACAGCTTCCGTGTATTTGCTCTTTCCCTAATTCACTATAATAAAAATTACACTTCATAAAAATGTCTCTTAATAGAGCTCCACTGCGCATGCATATAATATACAGTTGGGGAAAATAAGCAATAAAAGTGTTGCTCCACTATATATTTAGAGTTATTTATTAATGTTATTGTAGTTAAATGAGATAATGAGAATAAGCGATCAAAAGCATGTTGCGTTCATAACTCACCTGTGCTTTGCTCAGAGCTGGTCTGGAAAACCTGGCGTTCACGGAAAACGGAAACACTCATTCAGTATAGACGCAGAGGAAACTGCATATCAATTGTGATGCTATCCTTTTGAGGTGAATTTCTTGTCGTCACGGATTAAATATGAGGACATTATTTGCCTATCAGATGTCAAATTATACTGGATTGATCTTGAGAAGAATTCCTTATTCCGTTGTCCTTGGTGCAGAAAACGGTGGTTTTAATAGGCGACAGTGATCCCCGTTTAGACCCAGCCATTTCAGTAGGCATCAGCCGTCACCCGCAGGGCACCATCGATGATAAACCATAGTGCGCATGCGTGTACACTTAATTAAATTAACAGGATAGGACGAAAGTTTTGTGGTATTGTCCGTCACTTGACAATCTATGAATGGACGTTGGTGACATCATCGACCATGACGAACAGTTTGAAAATTATTTTTTGTCTGGAATCACAGACAGTGTAAAAATGTTCACGATCCTGTTTTATTTGCATTTAATATTTCAGACTAGCACTGAATACTAGTTTTTGCCAATAGAAGACGGCATTTTAGGCCAAAAGTTTTCCGTATAGCTAAAGCGTGATCAATATTTATAGTGTGTATTATAAATATTTGATCAAAATTCATAATTGCAGTTTGCACACATGTCATGATGTAGTCGTGAAGTACATATCAAACATTATTTAATATAGGCTTGCTTGGATTTTGCTACGAATAAGGTAATAAAACAAAGCACAGTGATCGTCTAATTACTGGTAATGACTCAATTAAATGCCCAATGTATACCTTATAAACTGCTACATGTACTACTATAGTCACGATTTTTACAGCCGAAATGCGATTTTTTTTTTGTGCACAAAAATGCGAATATGCATATGCTGTAGCTGCAAGATAGCTCAAGATACGTGAGATTTGAAATAGTTCATGTGAAGAGAAGCTGTCAAAATTATGACAATGTCAAGGTTGAGATTTTGAGTTGCTGATACCTTTTGTTATTCCTTCAAGAGTTAAGGAAATTTGATTTGTCATCAGAATATTAAATGAGAGATTTGGCAAAGAAAATTTTGGTGCGCGATTGAAGGGCACCGCGTACCGGCACGGGAATTGGAACCACGGAATCGGCAGAAGACGGCCGGCAGAAGACGCAGGGAAGTGACGCAGACCTATAGCCCAACTATATCGGTCATTGAATGAGGTGGGGGTAAAAGGGAAGGAAGGGACTCGTTTGAAAAAGGAAAAGGAACAGAAAACGGAGGCGACGAAGACTATGGGAAAGAAAATACCAAGGAAGCTCTGGTGTGGGCTAGTAATATTTTGTTTTCTCATTGCACCATCAGTCAATCAGAAAATGTGGTACTATTATTTTGTTCAAAGAATAACGCAATCAAAAATAATTATCCGTTTGTCACTAAATTTGATTTGCGATATACAGCATGGATAAAGCCATTATTTATTGTCTAGGCTATCCTAATTTCATAAAGTCCAATTTGATGGAATTTCAGCATTTTCAGATTGTAAAATGAACAACAGTAAGCTTTTTGATCATTTTTATTTGAATAATGGAAATTGATTTCGCTAAAACACATTGAATTTGCTGGGCGCGTCATTCGCCCCTATAACAATATTGCGGACTCAATAATATCAAAATGCATTATTGGTTCTACGCTTTTAGGCCAAAATAGCGCATGTCATTTCTATAAACGCTGTCCTAAATTTGAAGTTTATACTGGTTATATGAACTGAACTGAGGCTTACATTTGAACTTTGCAATAAAATGTCACAAGCTGCATATAATTCACTGGGCCGCTGCCTTTGACTCCGAGATTTGAATTACTTGGCGAGTCTACGGAGAACCATATTTCTTTCGGCCCTGTTTCTTGTTGCATTACAAATCACTCCTCGCTAAGAGTTTTCCTCCACTCTACCATTTACCAATTGAAATATAAGACATTCTCATTACTAGATTGATTATTGTACCTTTCATAAACTATCTATGCACCACAATGGACTCATCCCAATGCCATAGTTCAATAACTTCAATTAAACAATCATAGAGCAAAATTTGACCTCAAGTTGCGGAGTATGAGTTTGTGTACCCCAATTTTCAAAGGTCATTCGATGAATGTGCAACTGTATTGGGGTTAAAGAACTGTGCCCTGATAGATGAGCATGTTGTGGATCATATTATAAACTTCTTTCTCTGCGTACTGGATAGGCTTCAACATCATAAGTCCAAGTTTACAGATATTATTTTTCTCAAACATCAAGAGCGGCTCCCAAAAAACAACTGAACCAACGGGGCTTGTTTGTACTTTGTACAATGTTGGTTCCAAATATGGGCATATCAATGACCAATGTACAATTATGAAATTTTTGCATTTCTAAAGAAAATTTAGAATTTGTCGTATGTGGAGAGGGTGGAGTTCGGGAAGATAGGATCCTTTTAGTCTTTACCATGTTTGTTTATACTTTTACATTGTATTTTGCAAAGGAAAGCAATGTTTTGAATAAGATATTATGGTGCATTAACCTGAAAAAACAAAAAGTCATCTCAAAATCTCAAACGCGAACGCAGTTTTGTTTAGGGTCTACCTCTGAGACGGGTTACATGAGTAAAAGATCTGGATACAATAGGTATAAATAAATGTTTTTTTTAAAGGGCAGTAATGTCGTGTTATACTATAAATAAAGGATAAACTACGAATGGCTGCATGGGAATTCCTCGTTTCTAAATTTGGAAAGACCTTCAATTTTATGACATCGCAATCAGTCGGCATTCGGCAATCACTAAGAAAATATCTCAGCGTGAAATCAGCATGATGTCGCATCCACCAGCTACCATTTGGAAGTGATACGTCTATATTTAAACATGTCAGTCCGCTCCAGAATTAGATTACGTAATAATAACGTATGGTCTTCCGTCCATCTCGTCTTCGTCTGGATGTCGCGTCAAGTACGAGTATCGCCCCAAGTGATTTCTAACCCAAAATTGTCGTCAAATACACAGCTGCTAAACTGAGGAGTGTTTCGCCTGGATCAGTTTCTAATTAGGATATCAAAAATTAATTTTGTACTGGGAATCTAGCTTTTAGACGACTTTGAGCCGACTGCCCTTGGAACACTGAATTGCTCCATTGCTCCAAGATCGCGATGAATAAAAATACAGAGTTCCAATATCTGTGATAAAAATGAATATTAAGGGCATATTAAAACATGACAAATTTTATAAGTGTTCCTCCCGGCGGTGCTCGTATAGCTGCAGCGCACATCTTATCGTAAAATCGTCACGCAGGAGGAAGCCAATCGCATTTATAGGCTATTTCCATAGGTCGTGTGTTTCTTAAAATCTACTATACTAAAATAACCAGCGAAGTGTGTGTGTCTGTCTGTCTGTCCGGCTATGCGTTTCGCCGCGCTGCGACGCATCAATCCGATATTTCGGATATGGATAGGTATCGGGAAAAGCATGTTGACCGGGTGGTTTTGAAGGTCACCGGAGGTCAAGGTCAAAGGTCAAAAGCTCAAACTTTGTCCGATCGGGCCTAAACTTGGTGGGTGGAATCCTTGATACCAGGGGAATATATGCGCGAAATAAAATCCGAGGTCAACCGAGGTCAAAGGTCATTACGGAGGGTTCAAATTTCAAACTTCGTCCGATCGGGCTCAAACTTGGTGGGTGGAATCCTTGATACCAGGGGAATATATGCGCGAAATAAAATCCGAGGTCAACCAAGGTCAAAGGTCATCACGGAGGGTTCACATTTCAAACTTTGTCTGATCGGGCTCAAACTTGGTGGGTGGAATCCTTGATACCAGGGGAATATATGCGCGAAATAAAATCGACGTCAACTGAGGTCAAAGGTCATCACGGAGGGTTCAAATTTCAAACTTTGTCCGATCGGGCTCAAACTTGGTGGGTGGAATCCTTGATATGAGTGGAACACGTAAAAATATAATCGAGGGCATCCGAGGTCAAAGGTCATCCAGGGGCTGCATTTTAAACTTCGCCTGATTTCGGGTAAAACTTGGTGAAAGTAATTCTCCATATCACGGGAGCATGAACAAAATCAAACCGAGGTCACTCGAGGGCAAAGGTCATATGGGGTCATGCCCAACTGGGCTTAAAAGTGGTAGAAAGAATCCTCGATATGAGGAGAACGTGTCAAAAAGTCAAAAGGGTCATCAGGAGTCTAATAGCATTGCCATCAGTTACTCTCACAGCAACGGGTGAACTAGTATATTAAATAATATGAAAACTTTTAAAAACTTTCCGACAAAAAAGGACGGAAACGACATCATCATCAAGCCTTCCTTTAGATTTGAATATTTTGAATATTTTGCTCTCACCATCCTGCGACCACCATGATAGCTTGCACACGATTAAAAACAAACCAAAAATCCTTGATATTTCATTTTTAATTGTCAAAATGTTATTTTGAACCACATACCCAAGTGAACGTATCTGCTTTGGCTCAATACAATTTTGCATTTCACATTTCTGAAATTTTACGACCATCTCTTCTTTCGCCATTGGTTTTTATGGTCACCCTTTTGGCCTTATAATGAGCTTGAAGGGCAGACAATTGTCGGAATACTGACGATTGACGACGGGAAAACACCCAAACATTTGAGGTATTTTATTTTTAGACCAATGTTCAAAATCATGTCCAAATACGGACCTTCTTCCCGGAATCCCTGCCGATATGTAAACCAAAATAAATCATAAATTTTGGTGGCAATTTGACATTTATGAAGAAATTACGATCAAAGGGCGTCAAAACATGGGCCTCAGAATAGATGAAGGTGTCAAGCTGTGAATTTAATATTTTGGTCTGTCGCTGACAAAAGTTTGAAGTTAAATTAGCAGGATTGGATTTTTTGATAATCTGTAATTCGATCCGGGGATTCGATGAATTATGTATCGGTTTGTTGGTCAAATTTAGTTTAGTATTCGCTTTAATAGTAAGTCTTAAATAAATAATGTATGGTTCATGTCCTCTCCTCTCATCCCCTCTCATCCCTTCTCAATTTCTGGGAATTGTCTTTTTTTTTCCAGATTTTTCAAAAATGTTTAGGCTTAGTTTGGAATGCTTTAGGGGCGCACCATTTGATTTCCATGGGGCACGGGAGTTTTTTGAAAATAAGAAACTTTGCCCACTAGTGAAGCGATTTTTCCATCCAACCCAAACTCCCATGTCCCCTGAAAATCAAATGATGAACAATGCTAATTTTACATTAAAAAAAACAACAACTTATAGGCCTACATCCCTCGTCAATTCATGAAAATCCTCAGGACGAGAACCAAAACATTTAATAATTTGTCACATTGTTTTGTTTTGTTTGTTTGTTTGTTTGTTTTGTTTGTTTGTTTTATTCGTGATGAACATAAAGTAAGGGTTGTTTTTTCTTTCAGGATCTGTTCTTTTATCTTTTTTTAAAAATTATATGAGGGTTTGTATTAATTTCTTTTTTCAAGTTTGTCCAATGAATTTTCCGCAGTATGTTCTAAATCCAAAAAATGTCCGCCCATTCGGATTTAAATCTGCCATTCAAATGAGGGGTCATTGCGTAAAACAATTGTCTGTTTTAATAACTATGAATTTCAGCTGCCCTAAAACAGCAGAGCAACACTTAATAAACACTTTAACACTTCATAAACACTTGTTTGTACAGTGAAGGTACAGGGATGTTAATTTATAAACACAAAGTTTAGAAATGTTTAAAATATGTTTATTTTTTAACACTATCTGGTGTTTAAAAAACATAAACATCTTATATTTCTAAACGTGTTTTGGTGTTTATAAATTAACATCCCTGTACCTTCACTGTACAAACAAGTGTTTATGAAGTGTTTATTAAGTGTTGCTCTGCTGTTTTTGCAGTACATGTTTTGGTTTGTATCTGGTAAAATAACTTTATAGTTACTCTACTACTACGAGTGGATATTCAATATTATTCATACGTGGTACCGGTAGATAAAATGAATAAATACGCTATTTTTTCGCTCAAAAGTCTTCAGCAGATTGTGATGCTATGATGATATCTTTTGCTATGACGTCATACTGTCAATCACATGACGTCATCAAAAAGAACTACCCTGATTCGCCAGCGAAGTGTTACGTGTAAATCCGATTATCACTTTGTCAACTGGATCACGCTTTTGAATTCCGCACTACGATCGAAATGATCACAACATAAAGTCTATGGCATGTACTACCAATACCCGGGAGGGGGAGGGGGAGATCTTTTGGCACAGCCAAAGGGAGGGGATTCAGGGAGCGATTTTTAGCGGACCATTTTGAGAATTCGCCCCTTACACATATTTATAGCACAGATACATATATGGTTATTTCCATAATGATATATAAATCGAAATATCTTTCCTAGCAAACAAATGCAAATGGATGTATACTATACAGGGTGTATCAAAATAATTGGTACCCATCAGCCTCTAGCGAAATGCGGGGCGAAATGGACAGGACTGTCGCATCAAAATGCAACATAGGAGCTACGGTAATAAGATATAAAACTATACATCAACATGATCAATGGCTTATTAAGAGGATCCAATGTAGCATATTTTGAAGAAGCAGGCTTGGCAATAAACACCAAAAAAACCTGATGAATGCCAATCATTTTGATACAGCTTGTACACGTGATATTTTGACCAACACTCCTGAAACATTACTAGATAGTCTTCATAAAAGCAGTTATTATTTGCTATCATCGAAAAATATAGGCCTACTTTAATTGTACCTACTGATATAAACAGTCGTCAGCGAAGAGACGGACATTATTTTGTATATTATCTGGAAGATCATTTATGAACAGAAGAAAGAGCAGCGGGCCCAAAACTGTACCCTGCGGTACTCCTGACAGGACTGGACTGTCTATTAATAAAAATCAATAAATTCCACTGAGACTTTTATTACTACGCCGTAAAGTAGACCAACGTTAAGAGTGATATACCTACACTGCACCGTGGATGATCTGTCTGTTCTATATTTTGCAGGTTAAAGAAAGTAGACAAAGGGCAGGATCAGGATTTCAATTAATAATTTGTAATATGGCGAGATTTCACAGGACACTTCTCCAAATAAAATATTGATATTAATCCGCGATGTTAAAAGGCCCACCGATTACGAGCTGATCAAACTGTAAGGCTGCGATCACATAGAAGTCAGGCGCGTAGCAAGCGGGGGGGACAGGGTGGACGAAGTCCATGGGCCCCGAGGGTTCAGCGGCCCCGAGCACAAAAGCGAAAATTAAATAAGGGCTGATAATGAAGAACAGGGCCGGAATTTTATACCATTGTGCCAGATGGGCCCGGGTCCAGGGCCCCCAAAATTGCCCTATGCATCTTTCTTTTAACAACATGTTTTTTGGTCAAAATAGGACAAAATTGTAAAATAGTTCAGCCTGATCGAATACCGTATACCGTATACTTCTATGTGATCGCAGCCTTAGGGAGAGGAGCTCGATTAAAAAATAAGACATGGAAGATGCCCACAAGAGGGCGTACAGCAGTACAATATTTCGGTCCAGACTCAGCAACAGCCCAGACCAATAGAGCTACCAATTAATTGTAAATTTATCATAAAAGAATGCTTTCCGACTTGGGGGCAAGGAATACTTCACTGAAATTTCAGTGATTCAAGACAAGTGGTTCATTATATATGTTAAGAAATGAGGTTTGACAAAACTTATGTTATAATAACCATTTGACAACGTTTATAAAATGTTGTTATAAATGTTGTAGTATTTTTTTTTAATATAGGCCTATAGGCCTATGAAAACGTTTTCGTGACCTTTAGGCCCTATATGACCCGATATTTCTATGTCGGAAACGTTTTCTTCAAATCAAAACACGTTGGCCTATGGTCTAAAAACATGTTTGTGTTTCCAATATCTGTGTTGGGAACCAACAAAAATGTTGCAGGATCACGCTATGCACCAGTTTAGTTAGACGTGTCCTGTAAACGCCTGGTAAACGCCAGTAACATGAAATGTCGCCATCTATGACTATAATTCTGTTTGCGTAGTTGCAATAGCAAATAAAATCATCGAAGATGGCGACATTTCATGATACCGTAAGTTACAGGCGCATGTCCGACAGTGCGTTTCGTGGTCCTGCAATTTCTGTCATTGTTGCAGGACAACATATGATTTGGCGGAACCTTGGAAAAGGTGGTCACAATTAGTTAAAGGCTCCGCGAAAGTGTAAACAAATAAAATTATGTATAGATTTCCTAAAAGTGAGGAATAAGTAGGGCCTAATTAGGTATTTCTGAAATGGAATATTTGTTAAAAACAAGGAAAGCCTAAAACGGCAGTAGGCTATTGACAGCCCCATTCAAATACAAGTATGGCTAATTTTATGATACAGATTCATGTAAACTTTTTTGTTGAAGATATAGATTTTTTTCCAAAAATGCAAAAAAAATATAGGCCTAGGTATTTTGGGGAAAACAATGTATATCTTTAATATGAAAGGTAAAGAATTGATGGTCGGCTTTTTATCCCAGCTACATACATTTTAAGGGCATATCATTAGAGTTTTAATGTTTACTTCCATGACTGAAATATCAAAATGATAATAAAAATTCCTTTAAAAAAGGAATGTGGCGCCCAATGTGAGCTGGACGGGATATGGTGAATTCCATGGTGATTAGATTTGGTATTATAATGATTTTTTTAGGGAAGAGTAGAAGATGATCGATCAAATACGAGAGAAATGCTTCATGGAACGAAAAGAACATAAAATTTTAATAATTTGCTATAAAATTTGTATTGTATCGCGAATTTCAAAAATCAAAATTATTTGATATCAGAAGGAATTCCTCGTGTTCAGAATGCAATTCGATATATCTGATGTGTTCTCAGGTCCCACAAAATACGGTGCAAACGTTGCTATCTGATTCATTTCTAGTACTCAAGAAATGTCAAGCCACTGGAAGATGAAAATACATTGTCAAGTTTGCCCACAATCTTTACCAGATAGTGTTCTTCATCTCATCATGCAGCTCTTGTCGTTCATGTGACTGGGAGGGCTACTTGTCATCACTGGAGAACCTTGCCTGCAGTATTTCTTCACTCATGATCTCCTACTATGCTCGTCTGATGCCAATCCATCTTGCTCAAATGAATGCTCTTGAAAAAGATGACCCAGAAACATGGAATGCACTTAAGTCTGGTGAATTTGTAGTGGTAAGATCAGAGTTGTACCCTTCACCTATCTCTTTACAGACCGAGCAGGAAATCAAGAAGCTAAAGGGACATGGTGGGATGGTTTGACTCAGTAGAGATGAAGCCGCTCTGGACCGACTAGTCACTACCACCACTGACCACTGTACCACACCTCATCTTGTTGGTCTAGTGAATCAATACCTCAACAGCTTCACAAAAGCTTCCAGATCCATGACATAACATTATCAGCTCTCAGAAGAGATTGCAGTGCAGGTCAAGAGCAAAATGCTCTGAACATGCTGAAGCTACGTCACTTGATTGACGTTGCACTGTGGAGACAATCCGTTCAAAGAGAAAACACCATTGAAGAGCCTAGTTTCATCAGCGCTTGTGTCAGATGGATAATGATATTCTGCAGTTTGCAGAGAAGGGACAGAAACGCTTTGAGGAGTTCGTTTCTGAACGTTTGATCTATACATCATCATCAAGACTCTCAGTGTAGAACAAAATGAAGAAACTCAAGACCTTTTCGACATGGATGAAGAAAAGGGAAGTGCGTATTTTAGACAATTCGACAAGTTGTGTCAAGAACGTGAGTTGCTGGAAGATTTCTAATAATCCAAGGCAAGTATGAGATGTCAATGGTGCCCCGCTCACTGTGTGCTCAAGCCTGTACATTCCCACAGACAAAGCCAGTGTGATGAACGCTGTTGAAAATGCCAAGGCAGAGCCCATTATAATTGACCCACAGCCTGACATGGTGCAGGAAGATCCCCAGTTGCCACACATCCTGGCCTGATGCAGGAAGATCCTTTAGTTGCCCCCCCCCCTTCCGCCACATCCTGACCTGATGCAAGGAGATCCTTCGGATGGCCCACAGCCTGACCTGATGCAAGAAGATCCACAGGTGTCCCACAGCCCGATCTAATGCAGGAAGATCAATCAGATGGCCCACAGCCTGACCTAGGGGAGGAAGAACCGTCTGTCAACGTTGTAATAGTTGACGCTATTGCTGTGCTTCAGAGTATGAAAAAGACACCAACCATGCTGAAGCTGTCGCATTTTCAGAATGCATTCAACAAACGCATTGAAACGATGAATGGCTATGATGAGGGTCGAGTTGTGTTTGGTCGACACATGGACCAGTCATTAAAGAATAAGACTCGACAGAAGAGAGCAACTACAACGGTAGAATACGAAATCCATCCAGAAATGAGCCTTACCCTGTCCATCAAGGATTCCTATATCATCGACCAAGAAGAAGCTGACATGCGTGTTAGGCCAGGGACATGAAGAGGCTGATACCCTGAATCCACATCAAGTCCTTGCTGTGCCTTGCGAGAAATGTGTTTGGTCACCCGACACTGCTGACACTAACATATTCCTGCTGTTGATTTAGTATCTTGTGGGTGCATTGCAGCTCCGATTTCGCTGAAATTTTTTAACAGTACAAAGAAACGAGGAATAGATACATTCAAGCGAGTTGAAGTTGTTGGACATCACAAATGTCTAGTAAGGACTACACATTTTTTCTGGTGCTGACTGGTGATGAAAATTTGTTGGAATCTCCGAACAGACTTGGATCAATGCCTACCTGAAGCTTGATGATGATGATGATAATGATCCTGCCATTAATTGCTTCAAGGAACTTGGTGAAGGTTCCTTTCTTCCTGAGCTTATTCATGGTGAGCTTCCAGCACCGGTGAAGGCATTGGAGACTTTGTGTGCCGTTCAACAGGTCCAACAACCCTGCCATCAACCCTGACATCACTCAGATGGGAACTATTTCGGTCAAAGAACTTATTAAAATTCGGTAACGAATGGCAGAAATAGGTGCAAAAATAGGTTAAGGGGGCCAAAATGGAGGTCACCCTCCCCGAAAGTGATAGAGGGTGTGAAAATTAGAATCCCATCATTTTCTGACAATTTGGTCCCTATAGAAGCCAAAACACCAAAAACAAAATCAATTTTATCAAACAAATCCTACGGGAATGTACCTGATATTGACAGTGGATTGACATTGCCAGAACTTTGGAAAAAGGAAAAACGATCCATGCATATATGGCTATCTTAGATTTCTCCAAGGCGTTTGACAAGGTAGGGGCCTACCGCATGAACGCTAATCATTATGGCATTAGAGTGAATCTGCTGGACTGGGTGAAGAATTTTCTTATCATGTGCACCCAGAGCGTGCAGAGAGTAGAGCATGTGAGGGAAATTTGTCAACTCCGAAACCAGTCCTGTCAGGGGTACCGCAGGGGACAGTTTTGGGCCCGCTTCTCTTTCTTCTGTTCATAAATGATCTTCCAGATAATATACAAAATAATGCCCGTCTCATCTTCGCTGATGGCTGTTTAGTGTACTCAAACATCTATTTAGAGAAAGACGTAGATTCCTTGTAAGATGACCTTAAACAGCTTGAGAAATGGCAGTCAACTTGGAAGATGAGTTTCAATCCTGCCAAGTGTTCCATTATGGAGATATCGCAGAAGAAAAAACCTCCACATAGAGATTATATTTTCTGTGGCCAAAAACTCCAGGTTCCTAACTCTCATCCATACTTAGGAGTACAGGTTGATGACAAGCTAAATTGGGCTGAACAAGTAGACAACACAGTGAAAAGGGAAAAAGTACTATGGGCATGATTAGAAGAAATCTTTGGTTCTGCCCAAACAGGTAAAGACAACTGCTTGCGTCACCTTAGTTCGTCCTAAGCTTGAATATATATGCAAGCTGTGCATGGGATCCCTACAAAGTGGGACAAACCAAGAAATTGGAAGGCGTTCAGAGAAAAGCAGCTCGTTTCTGCACGAGGAACTACAGCTGAACTTGGTTGTGAAACACTAGAGCAATGGAGGGAAAGTTCTAGATTGAACATGTTACTCAAAATTCAAGACAACTTGGTTGCTATCAACAAGGAGACATAAATTAAGCCTTCGCAAAAATAGAAAGCAGAAGTGCCATTCGCAAGAAAAGACACTTAACGGCCCATTCAGTGATTTGCTCATCCGGACGAGCGTAAAAATTATCAAAATTCAGGTTTTGGTACCTTTGTCATTGTCATCGATGTGCTAACATAGCCTGCGAGTGGTTCAGCCGAAAGTGGTGTATTTAAGACAAAATAAGACATTTTACACGAATCTGTAATTTAGATACTGACAGTATCTAAATTAGATACATGTATTTGAATGGGGCTTCAACTTCGTCAGTAATGCTGTTTTCTTTGTTTTTTGCCAAATTGGTCATTTCAAAAATACAAATGACAATTTGAATGACTTATCCTTCACTTTTAAGCAATTTATAAACAATTTTGATTTTTTCACACTTGCACTAGCTGCATGGGATCACAACAAACAATTTCATGCCACCTGATATAAAGAACGGAGTGCATTTCAAGGTCAATAATTCTCTCTTATTCACAGTGAAGCTATGCAATTTGATAGATTGACAATATGCAATTTGATTAGGGGAAAGCTATTCCGGAGGGAGTATGTAAATTAAATGGAACAGCCAATGCCAATGGGTATGTAATTTAACTGGAACAGCCTTAAATTGATATCGATATCAATATTGACGTCACAGATTCGATTTGTCACATCCCAGCAAACACAAAAACGTTTTAAAACGTTTTAAATAAGTTATATTTTGGCTTTTGGTTTAGGTAAAAACGTTTTAATAACATTAAAATGTCGGGTTATATAAAGGTCATGATAACGTTTTAAAACGTTTTGAATGAAAACACACTACAACAATATTTTTAAATGTTTTCAAAAAATGTTATTGTAAACTATTTTTGCAAACATTGTTTACCAAATATTGTGTCAATACTTAAATAACATTATGTTAAAATGTTTGAACCCAGCAAACACAGAAATGTTCTTAAAATGTTCTTTTCAACACCTTTTAATAACATTTAAATGTCGGGTTATATAAAGGTCATGAAAACGTTTTTAAAACGTTATTGAAAATATTTTGGGCAAACATTTTCGCAAAATATTTTATCAACCCCCAAAATAACATTCTGTTTAGAATGTTTTGTATCAAGTTTTCAAGAATGTTTTTAGAATGTTATTAAAACGTTTTTATACCCTTTATATAACCCGACATTTAAATGTTTTCTGTAAAACATTTTTGTTTGCTGAGCATGCAGTAGATTATCAAAACATGTTTTTAAGGTTATGAAAACGTTTTATACTCTTAATATACCCTTTATATAACCCGACATTTAAACGTTTTCTGACAACCTTTTATAACCTTTTGCGAATGATGTCGAAAACGTTTTGTGTTTGCTGTGATGATCGTCAAACCTGTATTAGAAGATGTCAGTTCTCAGGAACTGACACAAAAATGGCGATATGGGGCCTATTATAGCTACGTACATTCAAATTAAAATGTTTGTAATCTGATTTTTGACATGGAGAGAAAACGTATGAAGTTGGTACAAAAACGAGGTTTAATCATGTTAATTACCACTGCAAAAAACGACGACCAATTTGTCACTTATATTTCGGAAGGTATTTACTTGCTTTTTGATGTAAGCGGTCAAAGGCCACATGTCCCTCCAGATGAGCCAAGAAGTGGACGTCCATCACTTGTCTCGGTCCCAGCCGGTTTGTGTTCCTCCGTCACCAAACAGGAGCACAAACCGGCTGGGATCGAGACTAGTCCATCACTTACGGATGCACAGTGAAGAAACTCAAGAAAGTGGAGGATCTTATCATGAAAAAGTTATGCGCCTACTGTCCATCTTGCGCCACCTGTAAAGAAAGTAAACATACTTATGAGACCAGTTTTGGACCATAATGTACATAAGCACCAGTGTTTACACTGACAAAATTTCATATGCAAAACTACATGCTTTTGGAAAGTATGTAAGTTTGCATATGCAAAATATCATATTTTGCAAAGGTATGTGGTTTTGCACGCAGCACCGGGACCGTCCACCCTCCCACACCCCGACGTCATCTGTGGTGTCTTGAAGATCTTTGCTTGTATAAAATTCCAGGAATCTACAAGACTGTGATCAAGTCTGAGTTCCAAAAAGTCACGACCAGACCTGTATGTGAAAATTTTTGGGAATCCCATGTTTTCTTTAGGAGGTGCCTTTAATTTCTGGAATAGCCCATTCAATCTAGAGTTATCTTACCAAATATTGGAGCCTCGTTATGTTCTAATGTTGCTGTATACCAAAAAAAACGCTGCACTGATTTGGGTGTGTGGGAGGTTGTGGTCGCAATGTGGCGTGTGTGTTTTTGTTGTAGGTGTGTGAAAATTGAACGAATTCGCTTTTATTAATACAGGGTGTCCCAGAAAGAACTGTATCGTCGTAAACTTAATTGTTTGGTTATTTTAACTCCACAACCATAAACATAACTAAATAACTGGTGTGTTTGAGGAATAAATTAGCTATTTTTGTTTTTAATTTTGACAATTGACCACACCGTTCGTAAAATACAAGAATTTTACGAAACTCCCTCATATTCAGACCTTTTCACGGTTTCAAATATCGATCGATGATCTGTATTCGGAGTAAATCACTGCGCATCATCAGCGCATGAGGCGTCTATTGTCATTGATAGATATAATTTTGAATCTGTGGAACGGGCTGAAAATTAGGTAGTTTCGTACAATTCTTTTATTTCAAAAACGGAGAGGTCAATCGTCAAAATTCAAAAAGTATGTGATAGCTGATATATTCCTCAACCACATCATTTATTTATAGTTATGTTTGGTTTATGCGTTAAAATACCAACAAAAAAAAGCAGTTTCCGACGATACAGTTCGTTCAGGGACACCCTGTATTATCATCTTTTTCAGTAGGTCGGCCTTATATGATTAAGATACAATAACATCAAAACGAAACTTTAGAGCAATATTGGTAAAGTAGAGTGAGTAGACAGGATAGAGGCTAAGGACGGGCTTTTCTTTCTCTCTTTCTTTCTGCCTCTTTCTCTTTTCCTTTTTTTCCTTTTTTGTATTCTTTATTCCTTCCTTTATTTCAGTCTTCCTTCCTTATTTTCTGACGTTTTTTCTTCCTAGAACCATTATAGCCAATATAAGTTGTCACGGAAATTTAATAGGAAGTAGTTCTGTTTCTGGTTTTAAAAATAAAATACACATTTGTTTCAATATGTTCAGAGTGTTGTACTTTTTTTACTTTAAATAAATATATTTCGGGCATGTTAGCTGGGTTCAGTACTACTTCCTTGAGTATTCCTTCAACTTCCTACTTTATCATGTCTATGACTGCAGTTTTGATCATCATCATCGTCAAGGGAGCTAAGTTCGAAACAACTTAATTACCATTGTCACGAGTCGTTAAACATGTATATCTCGGTTTACGGAGTCCCTATTGGCTGATTTTTGCGAGTCCACTCACAGTTCTGTCTAGTTAGGTATGGTTAACGTGCCAAATCATGCGTAAAATAACTGACTTATACCATCGCTCACACTATTATCTATTTTTGTTTTTCAAGTAAAAATGCCCAAACTGAATTGGTATTTAAACTGATGCTGTTGTATCAAAATTCAGTCTCTATATACTGATCCGCTATAGAGGGTATTATTTGTTTTTTTCTTTTATATTGTGGTCTCTTAATACTATAATATTATGATGACTTCGAGTCCACACTTTGTAAACCCACTATTCACTAAATATCAAAGTGGTGCTGATTTTTATTCGGCTTCTTACGATTTACCATCGTGTGCTAAAGTAGGCAAGGGAACTTACGCACCGCATTCATCAGCGAACTTTAGCGGAGGAGGTGCGATGAGCGCTCCGTCTCATCATCAACAGGCGTCACCGGGTAGCGGCTTTGCCCCGTCAGCCTCCGGTTTCCCGGCACCTGTAAGCTATGATCATCCGCCGGGTTCTTCATGCAGTCCGAGTGGCTATGCAACCGGTCATATTACCGGGCAGAATGGAAGTAGCCATAACGTGGCATCTACGGCGAACGCAGTCGCCGCGGCGTATTATTGGCCGAATAGCGGAGCCGGCGATTTGGGGGAGACGCATCCGGGATTCGGAAGCATGACCGGAGCTGATGTACTCAATAATAACTACTCAACGATGGAAGCCTCACAGAACCCGCATCATAACTATCCATGGCTCAGTATGCCGGGTAAGATATTTAATATTTTGTATTTCAGTTCCTGCCCTGCAAAAACAAGGGTTAATTATAGATTAACACTATTTGAGTAACATTTTTAAACATGTTAAACCGTTAATGTGTTAACATTTATGTTAAAATATTAACACTTGTGTGTTAGAATATAAATACAAATGTTAATATTTGAACATGTGTTTAAAAATTGTTACTCAAATAATGTTAATCTATTAACACTTGTTTTTGGAGAGTGTTGTTAACGTGTTAAAGCGTTTAAAATGAACATCATCATTTAATCATTAGTGTTAATGTGTTTGTGAAAGTGTGAAAAGTGTTTTTCACATTAACGGTTTAACGTTTTAAATAGTGTTAATCTATTAAAACTTGTTTTTGCAACTCGGACACAAAGTTGTAAACGCAATAATTGTTTGAAACATGGCAATATTTATTTTGATATTTCTATAGTAGTTCCTGTATTTTATTTATAATAACTCAGACACTGAGTTTTAAAAATGCTTGAAACGGGTAATGTTTGAGATACGAAGGAAAACTCACATCGCTGAACCCAAGTAACAGATTTTTCAGGTAAAGAACTTTTATCAAACCTGAGACAAGAATACCAAAATTCATGTCTCAGACCAAACTTCATTCAAAATCGGGCAGCAGTCGCTAAACACCGTTTTTTTAAAATGTTTTAGGATGAAATTGAATTACATTGAGAAATTTGTTGTTGTCTTAGAAAATGAGAAAAATAGATTGGAAAAACTTTTTCATAATATGATATTTTTAAGTTTATGTAATAATCAATTCCCGTAAATCCCGAACGTGATATTCATAAGCAACCAGGCTCCTCTCGGTACGCAGGCTTCTCCTAGCTTGGTTTGCGGCATAGATACGGTATACTGTGATGGCATGCAGTGGTATTTGCTTGGCAATATGCTGCTCATTTTGCCCAATACGAAGTTCCACATTCACTCTGTTAACTATACATTGTTATTCAGGATCTATTTTTTAACCTCCACTTTGTACTTATGGTTCACTTTAAATAAAACTAAATAAAAAATATAGTAAAAATTACGCAATGTTGAGTGAAACCTGAAGAGAGCAACAAAATGAGTCAATGAAACTCAATTGAGTACGATTTAATATTGAGTTCTATTGACTCATTTTGTTACTCTGTTCAAGTTTGACTCAATATTGAGTAGTTTTGTATAATACTAATGGATATTGTTGTGAATAAGATGTTGAATGGCAAAAACAAAATCAAAATGCGTTATAAAGTTACACAATCATATGAAATGCCTAATTGTAACAGTTATTAATAAACAAAATCGATTTTCATTATCTAAATCAATATATTATCGAAAAATAACACTATGATGTTTTGCAAAAGTTTATTCTACAAATCGTATACTTTTAAAACTTGCTTGATTTATTGTTGTTAATGAGTTATGTACGTTTTACAAAAGTGTTGTTTCAGCCCTCTTTACAACATAACTCAAGAACCAAAGGACCTACAAAAGTATACCTGTAATATTTGAATTCTTCTACACACTCGCTATGAAATGATCAATGCAATTTTGCCAAAGTCCACCACTATTAGCAAGATGCTCTGAACTACCAAATCGCAACAGTTTAAAATAAAGTCTGCACAAAAAGAAACTCAGCTGTTATAAAGACGACTATAGCTTCAGAACTAATAATTGTTTTCACAATATTTCAACATAGAGGAAGGATGAATTATTTACACGTATTTTGATACCACATTTGTCAAATGTTGTTCAATATTAACAACACAGTAGTGTTTTTAAAGAAAAATACCCGAATTTAAAAGTTGCAGTTTACAGCGATCAATGGTTATTATGCCAGAACGGTGGCACGTAAAGCCCTCCATTATCTTCACGCTTACTTCAAAATCAATACAAATAGCTGCAACTTTAAAATTCGGCTCTTTTTCTTCCAAAACACTGCTGTATTGTTAATATTGAACAAAGTTGGACAAATTGGGTATCAAAATGCGCGTAAATAAACCATCCTTCTTTTTAGGTTAAAATAATGTGAAAACGCCTATTAGTTCTGAAGCTATAGGCGTGTTTATAACAGCTGAGTTTCTTTTTGTGCAGACTTTAGTTGCTATAGCCTTAATCCTACATCATGAAACATCGTCAGATTATCAAAATCATTCAGAATCCATAAAACAAACTTGTTTTTTCATACCACTTTCTATGAACGCATCAGCACACGAAAAGCAATTGTGTACCTGGGCAATGAATTACATATTTTTCAATGGCCTGAAAACAGACTGATGTTAAGAGCACCAAGGCAGTACCATAGGGCACCGAAGGCAATTGCCTTGGTGCCTTCTGTTATACTTCATGGGATGGAACACACCACCCTGGCTTGGAATGTTTCGTTTGCACTGTCAGTGGTATACTCGGTGGTGGCTACACACTATCATTGGCCATACGAGTCATAACTATAACCACAATTTCTCCAAGGAGAAGCACACAGCCAACCAGAATCACCTTCCTTCACACATATCAGAATGCATTGGGGCTGCTTGACCATATTGACAGCCTCATTCCTCCCTTTACCCCATCAAAAAATCTCATAACCCTCCTGATCGTGATGCTAATGGTTCGAACCCTTGTGATGCAATGTTGTTCACTGGGGAGGTATGGGAAGTGTATGGAACCCCCTGATGCATAATGTTAATTGAAATTTGAATTGAATTGATATGAATATTGGGTGATTTTCATTTCAATGCATTCTAATTGAATTGAAATATATTATTTGCCTTGGACATGAATTGGATTGGATTGCAAATTGAAATAACCGTGATCAATGAAGAATTGAGTTGAATTGGAATTGAAATCATTTTGAGTAATGCTGATTCAATGCATTAAAATTTGAATTTGAATTTGAATTGAAATGAATTTTGGGTATTTTCATTTCAATGCATTGGAATTGAATTGGAATTTTAAAAAATGATTTGCATTGGGCATGAATTGGTTTGGATTGGATTTGAAATAATTGTGAGCAATGAAGAATTGAATTGGATTGGAATTGAAATTAATTTTCTGGAGAAATAACATTAATCCAGAAACACTAATTGAAGAGTCTGGCCTAACGTTTCGAAAGAGACATGGGCACTCTAGCCTGTAAACTTTTACATAAAAGGCATATTAAGGCATAAACCATCACCATACCCTTTTTGTGCCGTGAAATCCGCGGATGAAGTGGACACCTATCATGGTATTTAATATTACAATCATGGTACATCATCAGATGCTGTTATTCAGGAAGAAATCCTCAGGTCTATTGATATCTAATACTGATCTTTATTGCAGTTAAATTGCCTCTTAATTAGCCATTAAGGGGGTATTAGGCTTGACGATCATTGAATTAGTGCATGTTATTTTGGCTTATACAAGCCCATGCATGTATAGCATTGGGATGGTGGGTGGATTACGATGGTATTTTATTGAAAGTGAGTCTTTTGACAAGGCGCGTGTAACCAGGTTGCATGGTCCTTCTGAGGGGAAGGCACGGTGGCGCAGTGGTAAGGGCTCTACCTCGCAATCGGAGGGTTGCGAGTTCGAACCCCGGCGGTGCCATCGTGTGGTGCACTTGGCCATTGCGCTTTTCTTCACTAGCCTCTCTCAACCCAGGAGTGAAATAGGGAGCTGTTAGGAACATTGTCACCTTTTTGCTTTGAAATGAATTTTCTCGGCAAATAAAAAAAAAACAATAATTTTATTTTTTCAGTAATGTCGGATAAAAACATGGTGCTTGGATATACCTTTTTTATAAATAAAATCCTGGTGTTAAAATTAGGTATGAAATTGTGTCTTTTAGTGTAAGATTTTTGATTTTTATAGGCCTCAACTTCGCCCGTGAGTTTTTCTGGAATTAACTTTTTAGCGTTTCAAACTAATATAGTTCGCTAAAGAAAGATTTTCCCACCTCTATAAGACACATCGTGTGGGTCTTTATGTTATAGTTTTGTCAGAATATCCGTTTTAATTTTTCCCTTTTTTCACTTGCGACTGCCAAAATGTCCAACTCAATACTTCATTTTTTTTATATAACCAGCATGCATGTGGCTTTGAAAATCATCCATGGGTACATTTGCGAGTTGATTTTGACAAAATTGGTAGTCGGAATTGAAAAATGGTGCAATCAAAACCAAAATTCTGACAAAACCATGATATATAGCCCTATATATGATGTGCTTTAGAAAGTTGGGAAATATCTTTAAAAGCAAAAAACGTTGACCCCCAAAAAAGCTCATGGGGCAAGTTGAAGCCTGTGAAAATCGAAAATCTTACACTAGAAATTTCGCGATACTTTTCGATTTTCAGAGGGTGAGCATGGTGATGGTAGTTTACAATATATTTTTCCACATTTGGCACTTCTGTATTGCACAGAGTTCCCAGCAAACACGCGTTTTACAGAAAAAGTGTAAATTTCTTGTAAACGTTTTAAGGGATCGGATAGCAACGTTTGCACATTGCTTTTGTGGGACACACCAAATTGCATTCTGAATACGAGGAATGTCCTTCTGATATCATTTTTAATTAAAATTTGATAAAGATTTTTTATATTTTGATATTTAACTTTCCTCGAAGTTAACTTTATAAATCTAATGAAATGTACCGGGTATACTTAAGGCGGTACTACACCCCTTGATAAATTTGTGTCTATTTTTGCATTTTTCTCAAAAACTAATAACACACTGGAAACAAAAGTTATGTATATTATAGGGGCAAGGAATCCAATTACTACACTGGAATTTCAGTGACCCAAGACAAGCGGTTCGTTATTTATGATAAAAAATAAGGTACCGCTAGGATGTACCTCTTTTCCTATCATATATACTGAACCGCTTGTCTTGGGTCACTGAAATTTCAGTGTAGTAATTGAATTTCTTGCCCCAATAATATACATAACTTTTGTTACCAGTGTGTTATTATTTTTGAGAAAAGTGCAAAAATAGTCACAAATTTACCACAGGGGTGTAGTACCCCTTAAAGTGTATGTAGCTGGGAGGAAAAGACGTCCATCATTTGAACAATTCGTATTGAAGTGGTTGGGTGGGTGTAAACACTTGATCCGAAGAACCATGCAGTGGGAAATCATGTAGGGGGCCATCAAAAGGTTAATCCGGCCCTACTTATTATACCCATAGGCGTAGATCCCGGGGGAGGGGGGGGGGATAAATCCCCCCAATATTTTGCCAGGGGGGGTGGTCCATACAATCATCCCCCCCCCCCATTTTAGCCCCCAAAGCCCTTTTTTTTCGCGCTACGCGCGAATTTATTCCACTTTTGCACAATATTTCATCAGTTTAGCTTCAAAATGACAAATTTTTCGTGCGCTTCGCGCGCATTTGTACCTTAAACTTCGCCAAAAGGTGCCGGTTTCACTATATTTCAAGAAATTTTATCCAACCCCATCCCCCCTACCATTGAACTAATGCAAACATAACCCTAAAGAATACCAGTATTCTTTCAGAGGTTTTTTATATTTTATATCTGACATAAATAATTATTCCCTATTTTGTCTGTGATATAAATTGTATACTGTGTCGACCTAAATCGTAGAAAGTGCTAAGAATCGATACAAAACTGACAATGTTAATTTTAGAGATAATAGTATTGCATGAGCATGACGACATAGACGAGGAAGGTCAAGAAACCCAATTTGGGGAAGTTATTCTATTTAATAATTAACAAAATCAAGTATTGCGCTTCCTTTCAAAAGCAAAATCTAACATTTCTGTTCTTTCAATTCAAGTTTCTAGTTGAGAATTGTATTTTTTTTATAGAAACATTGTCTTACCATACTTACTTTTTTCCACGGTTCACACCACTCGCCAATTTTGAAGATTGGGCAATGTTGATTTTGCTGAGTGTTTCATATGTTCAGGAACATCTCATTACTACACTGTAAAAATTCCATAACACTTTTTAACACTACATGGCGTTTACAAGGGTATTTTTTAATAACAATTCATAACACTTTAACATGCTTATATAAGCAATATAAACAAATTTGCGTGTTAAAATAAATGTTGTAAAAAATACCCGTCGTTAATCGTATAAGCAATGCTTCCTAATACACTTTTACGTGTAAAATACGTACGGAAATTAACGTGTTGAGGTGTTAATCGTAATCGTAAGCAACGCCTCTTATACTTTTACGCGTTAAGTATGGAAATAAACGCGTTGAAGTGTTAAAAAAGTGTTATCCGGGCATTTTATACAGTGAATTAGGTAGGTGTTCCTCAGATCGTTTCACGAAGACTTTCGGAACAGACGTTCCCAACCATTTTAGAACAGGTGTTCCCAACCTTTTTGGAACAGGTGTTCTCAACTATTTTGGGAATGCGACCCTTCTTCTTGACACTCATAACCTCACGTCAAGAATGTATTACTTTTCCTAATTACTCCAAACAAAAAAATTCGTGTAATCTTAAATTATTCTGCTAGTCCCAACCCTAATCCTTATCCTAACCCCAAACCTATAACATATACCCTGATATCATAGTATAGTGATCCTTCCGCCCTCCCCAGTAGATGCGCAGTGTGCAGTAAACACCATAGCTGCGGTTTTACTCGATAGGCCAGAAGGGTCACTATACTAGTGCTTCAGGATAACTGTTATAGGTTTGGGGTTAGGTTTAGGATTGGGGTTGGGACTAGCAGAATAATATAAGAATAAAATAATTTTTGTCGAAATTTATATTTAAGGGTTTAGCGTTCAGATTGTCTGATTGTATATGGCGTCCGGCCAAAAATATTATGTAATGTAAAAAATTATCATGAAAAGACAATGTTACAGTTAACAATGATTAAAACTAATTTTAATTAGTTACACAGCCGTGACGTTAGTCACCGCTGTGTCTTTTTTCTTACAGGTTCTTCTTTCTTTCTTTACACAGCCGTGACGTTAGTCACGGCTGTGTCTTTTTTCTTACAGGTTCTTCTTCTTCTTTCTTTCTTCTTTCTGTCAACCATTACATTTGCTCTAGCACTCACATGCTTACATCGATTTTAACCTAACTTGGTCACAATGATCATTGACCGTGCCCCTACATGTCACATGAAACTTGTGGGGTCAAAGGTCACGCAGGGGTCATAGGGGTCAAACACGTGATTTCAACTCAAAATGCATCTTCTCCTACAAATTACGTAGGACAGTGACGCCACTTGCACACATCCATTGTTATTATCCAGTGTCTATATGGTGTACACAGATTTGGGGTCAAAGGTCATTAAAGGGTTACTTCCGGTATAAAACGAAATACGTTCAAATTATTTTATTAGCTAAGAAAAACATAGGACAGTAACGGTATGTTCACATATGAGTTGCAGTTACCCAATGTATATGTTGTATTTTTTTGTTTGGGGTCAAAGGTCATTAAGGGGTCACTTCCGGAATAAAACGAAATACCATTAAAATGCATCTTCTCCCACAAATTACGTAGGACAGTGACACCACTTGCACACATGCATTGTTATTACCCAGTGTCAATGTGGTGTACACAGATTTGGGGTCAAAGGTCATTAAGGGGCCACTTCCGGTATAAATCGAAATATCTTCAAAAACTTTTATCAGCGAAGAAAAACATAGGACAGTGATGGTATGTTCACACATGAATTGTGTTTAACCAATGTATATATGGTATTTTTTATTTGGGGTCAAAGGTCATTAATGGGTCATTTCCGGTATAAAACGAAATACCTTTAAAATGCATCTTCTCCCACAAATTACGCGGGACAGTGATGCCACTTACACACATGCATTGTTATTACCCAGTGTCTATGGGGTATACACAGATTTGGGGTCAAAGTTCATTAAAGGGTTTCTTCCGGTCTGAGACGAAAAACATTCAAAATGTCCCTTCTGCCACAAATAACATGGCAAAGTAATGCCACGTGCACGCATACATTGACATTAGCCAATGCCTATGGGGTTTTCATATATTTTGGGGTCAAAGGTCAGTAAGGGGTCACAACACGGCTGTGTTCGTGGTCTTAGACCACAGCTAAGTCTAGTCTTTCTTCTTTCTTCTTTCTTCTTTCTGTCAACCATTACATTTGCTCTAGCACTCACATGCTTACATAGATTTTGACCTAACTTGGTCACAATGATCATTGACCGTGCCCCTACATGTCACATGAAACTTGTGGGGTCAAAGGTCACACAGGGGTCATAGGGGTCAAAAACGTGATTTCGACTCAAAATGCATCTTCTCCTACAAATTACGTAGAACAGTGACGCCACTTGCACACATACATTGTAATTACCAAGTGTCTATAAGGTGTACACAGATTTGGGGTCAAAGGTCATTAAGGGGTCACTTCCGGTATAAAACGGAATACCTTCAAAATGTTTTATTATCTAAGGAAAACATAGGACAATAATGGTATGTTCACATATGAGTTGCAGTTATCCAATGTATATGTGGTATTTTTTTTATTTGGGGTCAAAGGTCATTAAGGGGTCATTTCCGGTATAAAACGAAATACCTTTAATGCATCTTCTCCCACAAATTACGTAGGACAGTGACACCACTTGCACACATGCATTGTTATTACCCAGTGTCAATGTGGTGTACACAGATTTGGGGTCAAAGGTCATTAAGGGGTCACTTCCGGTATAAATTGAAATATTTTCAAAAAATTTTATTAGCTAAGAAAAACATAGGAGAGTGATGGTATGTTCACACATGAATTGTGTTTTCCCAATGTATATATGGTGTTTTTTTATTTGGGGTCATAGGTCATTAAGGGGTCATTTCCGGTTTGAGACAAAAACTTTCAAAATGCCCCTTCTGCCACAAATAACATCATGGCAAAGTGATGCCACGTACACACATACATTGACATTAGCCAATGTCTATGGGGTTTTCATATATTTTGTGGTCAAATGTCATTAAGGGGTAACAACACGGCTGTGTTCGTGGTCTTAGACCACAGCTAAGTCTAGTTTTAATTGTAACGCGACCCTTTTCATTATAAACTAGAGAGAGTTTGGACGTATTCGTACTTAATTCCTGTGTCAAGGGGAGGAGAGACCCGTATTACAATTTATTTAACTTTAGATTTCTATTTAAAACAAATTAAAGTGCTCTGGACAAAACTATATCGTATGCAGTCCAGTAGACACCCGCGTGAAGAGAGTTGACAATGTTGGTATTAATTTTTGATATTTATGTAATCTAGATTAAATAGAGAGTAAAAATAGAACACTTGTCATACAATTCTCACCCATAATGACCTACAATATTTCAAAGTTTATCTTAAAAGCAAAACTAATACATTGCGCTGCTCTCAATTTCTACAATTAAGACATAGAAACATTAAACTAGCTGTTTCAGACTTTGCAATAATCACGAGAATTTGTTCAATTCAAATGAGATTTTGCCAATCTGAATTGTGAAAGAAATATTGAAAGTAACATTTGAGTCGATCATGTTTCAGCAGAAGGGAAGGAGGCCTATCATACCATATAGTCTATACCATCATAGGCGTAGATCCTCGGGGGATGGGGGGGGGGGAGGGATAAATCACCAATTGCCAGGGGTGGTGGTCCATACAATCACCCCCCTCCCTCCAATGTTGACGCTTAACGCTTGTATGTTAGTTTCTAACCAAATTAACCTCAAGTGCGGATCTTTGCGTGCTTCATTCCACTTTTGCACCATATTTCATCAGTTTAGCTTCATTACAGTAAAATAAAAAATTTCAAAACCAAAAACTTATTCTGTCGCCAAAAGGTGCTAGATTCACTATACAAGAAATGAAATCTACGCCACTGTATACCATACGTAACAGATGCAGATCTGGGTTCTTCTTACTGGTGGGATTCCATAATTATGATAATATCGTGGGATGCTGATTGCTGGCTATTCGGTCCTTTGGATCTTGGGATGTTGGGTATTCGGTCCTTTGGAGTACTATGTGATCCCATGTTAACAGTGTTGTTTATCCCGTACCGAATACGGGAGGGTACTATTACATGTTTCTTGTGGCATGCTATCAAAATTCTATACATGATATGCTAAATAAGAGATTGAGAGGGAAAATAATAACGGTTATACCATGAATACCTTTCACCAACACTTTTAAACTGGCTTTTAACCCTGAAGTATCATTGGCCATACGAGTCATAACTACCACAATTCTCTTAGGAGAAATTCAATTTCTCTTAGGAGAAATTCAATTTCTTCTAGGAGAAATCCCAGTCAATAACAGCGCTCTTTTAATCCTAGGCAAATAAACAGCCAATCACAGCTCCCGTTATTAAGTTGGTTAATCAAATTTCTCCTAGGAGAAAATTACCAAAGGTGGTCGTAAGAGTCATAACTACCAGAAATTTTGCGAGGAGGAGCGCTGTCATTGGCTGGTAAGTTTCTCCTTAATTTCTCCTAGGAGAAATACCAGCCAATGATAGCGCTCCGTATGGATGAATTTTTCCTAGGAGAAAATCCAGCCAATGTTAGCGCCCCTTTTGGCTGAATTTCTGCTTGGTGAAATTAAACACTAAATGACCGGACGGGAAGTAATTTCCCAGTAGGAGAAATTAGTAATTTCTCCTAAGAGAAATGAATAATTTGTCCTAGGAGAAATTAATTTTCTCCCAGGAGAAATTAATTTTCTCCTAGCAGAAATTATAGGAGATTTTTATCCAATCAGATTTAATCTTTTAGAAATTAAATCTACAAGGAGCGCTGTCATTGGCGAATTTCTCCTATAGGAAAAATTGTGGTAGTTATGACTCGTATGGCCAATGATACTTAAGTTGTCGAGAACGAAACCGTCTCCTCGTTCATGTTTGGTGTCGTTATCATGGTTATTAATCTTGTTAATTGTTGATGGTGATAAATATTCATGAGATCGATATGTTATCAATAACCAATATTCACAGATATACAAAACAAAAGTCAAGAATCAAACATGTGGAAATTGAATATTTGACTGATCATTATCAAATACCAATAATCCGAGTTCCGACAAGCAATAAAAGTAGTGATCAAATTCCTTTTTACGTATATAGTTCGTGAGTGGTCTGCGGAAGTTTACATCTCCCCTGTCCGGTCTTCGGATATATTTTTTCGGAAGCTATAGTAGAAAAAAACTTCCCGAACAAGTCGAAAATAACTTTTCACTGCTAAAGACAATTGGCGTGAGCGGGCTCATCTCCTATCTGGCCTATTGTCCACCAACTCATACACATAACCACTTTTGTAACGCATCCGTTAAAATTCCGCTTTAAAATGTCACGGGGTAAAGAGTGGTAAAAGGCATCTGACGTTATACAGGGTGTATCAAAATGATTGACACCCATCAGTTTCCAGTTATCATTGACAGGACTACCACAACAAAATGCTACATAGGAGCTATACTTTACTTATAGATCAATGTTGTGAAAGTCATAAAACTATGATCCTGGGCATTTCAAGAGGATCCAATATTGCATATTGAAGAAGCAGGCTTGTCAATAAACACCAAAAACGATGGGTATCAAACATTTTGATACAGCCTGTATGGACTACTTTAAATTGAACTCAACTTATCATTGATTGATGAATCATCATCAAATTGGAAATGAAAAAGGTGATTAAAACAAAAATACCTGTATTTAATTGATTGGTACCCAGAATTATGAAAAAAACCATTGGGCTATTCCAGAAATTAACTGCACCTCCCTCTGTGGGATGCTGGCC
This sequence comes from Amphiura filiformis, assembly GCF_039555335.1. Classification (NCBI taxonomy): domain Eukaryota; kingdom Metazoa; phylum Echinodermata; class Ophiuroidea; order Amphilepidida; family Amphiuridae; genus Amphiura; species Amphiura filiformis. The sequence continues at coordinate 13,586,142 of NC_092647.1, forward strand.
GTCCTGTTATTTAAGATTTTAGGCCTTCTTTGTACTTTTTAGCCCATTATGAAAAATTTCATCAAAGTTTGCCTTCTTCAGGACAAAGTACCTAAGAATGAGACGTGTAGGCCACCCCTTGCCTACTGATGGCTCTGAAAAGAGCTGTTCACTTCGCGTAGTCCCTTTCAAGTGTAATTATAAAGAGACAATCTGTACCAAATGACCAGCAGGGAACCAAATGATGCTCCAAAGGGATACGACAGTATTACAATAACAAAGGTAAAAACAGAGCAAGTGTGACAAAACTCGGGGGAACAACACAACAAAGTTCAATATCCGACGTTTCAAAAACGGCAAAACTTACATATGCATATTAAAAGTTGGTATCTCCATATACCGTATATTACTTTTTATCCATAAAGGTTGCACCTTTTCGAAACGTCAGATATTAAACAATGTTTATACGTCCCCAATTGAATATTATGTCACATTTGCCTGTTTTTACCTTTCAAGAGTATAGTCAAAATAATACAAACAAACAAAAAATAAACAAAAAATCTTCGCTGGATAGATTCATCAAGCTTGTTCTTCAAATCAAATAACAAGTTTTGCTTGACAAATCCAGTTATAATTGAAGACCGAACTAAAAAGACTAGTTTGCGTCTGACGTCAGGTCAAAGGCGCGACGTGATTGGTTGCTGACCTGCGTATAGTACGGCATTTTGGTCTGGTTGACCATGTTGACATGACGTCATATGCAGTCTTTTTAATTCGGTCTTCAAGTTTTTACTTACTGTAAATATTTCGTCCATCTCATTGAAGGCCTTCATCAGATCGGGACATCTGATTCACTTTCCCGAATCTTTTAATTATTCTTTTTTCTTTTATTTTCTTTCCTCTACAGGTAATCCGGGCATGGAAATCGGCAGAAAGCGTTGTCGGCAAACCTACACTCGATTTCAAACTCTTGAACTAGAAAAGGAGTTCCATTTCAACCGTTACCTCACAAGAAGACGAAGAATAGAACTGTCTCATCTTTTGCAACTCACAGAACGTCAAATCAAAATCTGGTTCCAAAATAGGAGGATGAAATACAAGAAAGAAAATAAGAAAGATCCATCAATACAAGAAGGCCCTGACGAGAGTGGAGATGGAGAGAACTCAAATGAGCTTACGACAAATTCAATTATGTTGAACTCAAAACCGACGTCTATTGCTGAAGACTGTAAGACAAATGTCATCAAATGTGAGAAATAGATTGGTAGCTGAAGACTCTTGTACTATATAGCATCCCAAAGAGATTTGACCCAAGGAGAACCAACTCCGATATCTTTGCGTGTCGCGTATGGAGGGCTCCATACCATGCGCCTGGCCAACTTCGATTTAGAATCAGATTACTGACACTGCCAACGTGGGTGCAATTTTACACGCGATGATCCTCCTGGAAGATCCAGAACAATAAGTACTTTGGAATTTTGCACTAAAGCTGAAATTACATGACATGCAATCGCTAGCGACGAATGGCTGGTTTTAACCAATGAAATGTATTGCTCTTTGCAAAACAGCAATAAACGTTCTGGCCCAAAAGCAATAGTAAGATCTTAGTACGTTGTTAGCGATCATTGAGCATAAATTCAGCTTACGGACCGGCTTACGGAATGCCTGGAAACTGAGATGTCCCAATACGCTTCAACAAAATGTCAATTTCTCAAAAGCTGTATCAGTATCCATGTTTTGATGTCATAGGAATGTTGCATATTACATAATACTGTACCAAAATGATTGGCACTGAAATACCCATCAATTTTCAATGTGCATATATTATATTGAAAAACTTGGCTCTTCCAAACGGACCATTGGATTCACTTGAAATGATCAGAAGCATAGTTTTAAGAGTTTTTTCACATTAAATTCATTAAAATGTATCAAATATTACATTTAGATTGATGACCGTATTGTCCTTGGCAGTTGCTTACTGAACGGAGGAAATGGACAAGTTGCCTCACTGGCTCAAAATACCAGGATAAATTGACCAAAAGTTTAATTTTGCACCTTCTTCAACCATGTTTTCATGGTTTTAGACAAAAAATTAACCTAACTGCGGACCAATTTAACATTGATGTTGCACATTTCCCCAAGCTCCACCCACATGCTACATTTGTCCAGGTCGAGTTTGCCATTTTGCTCCCCTTAGAAAACTCGCTCGGTACGCCACTGGTCATTTGTTTCGGTTGGTTGCCATAATGTAAACAGCTGGACATTTTGATATGGTTGTGCTAACTATACCATTTTGAGGTAGCCTAAGTAACCAAATAGTTTAAGGCGAATTGTAACGTAAAAATGGTATACGTTTACTGAAAATGTATCTTGTGGGTAATTTTTTCATCATTATACCGTGGAATCTATTATCTGGAGAGAAGTACAATTTGACATTATAACATTTAGACATCATAAGTACAAAATTGTCTAGAATATTTTAAGAGATTAACATATTTTGTTGTGATTGCATTCGCTTTGAGGGACAGTCCATCTCTTATGTATAACGGTGACCATTCTATATTCGCCGTAGAAGTAGGGATGTAAAAGGATTAATTACCATGGCGATGGGTAACAAAAATTTTTGAATGTATTGCCCCGCACTATATAAGCTGGCTGCACTCGTCACATGTCATGTCTGCATGTGTATGTGGGCAATCATATACACCAGGCACAAAAAGAAACTCGTCAGTTATATTCATCCATGCTGTTCAATAACTTGATAATGTTGGATTATTCTGAGATATAAATTTTGTTAATTGGACTTTGTTTTCTCATTTGACACCCTGTTCGTGAAAAACGAACAAGAATTGACCAAGATACCGTATGCGCCTCCAAAGCCTCAAACCCCAAAATCAAAAGTTGCATTTTCAACGATTTTCAATGGGAACGCATCGTTGTATTGCACACAAGCACCACGGGCCAATAAAAAAAGCACACAGTGTAACAGGCACAATTGAATCGTTAAAATTGCAACTTTTCATTTTGGGGTTTGAGAGTTTGGAGGAGTATATCTTTGTCAATACTTGCTCAATGTTCACGAACAGGGTGTCAAATGAGAAAGAAAAGTCCAATTAACAAAATGTATATTTCAGAATAATCCAAAATTATCAAGTTATTGAACAGCAAGGATGAATATAACTGACGAGTTTCTTTTTGTGCCTGGTGTAGATTGAATATAATACCGCTCTTTTCAAAGACACTACAGGTGCGAGTGAAACGTACATGGACTCGGCATAATGTGAAATTTCTATAGAATTACGACCCAGGTCTTTATGCCTATTTTTTAATAATCAATTATGGGATACAGGCTTACAGCGTACGTCAAGTGCAGGGCAATACATTCAATTATAGTTTGGACCCATCGCTATGGTATTAATCCTGTTACATCACTACTTCTGCAGCGAATATAGAGAATGAAAAGGACAATATTTTCAACCTGTTTCTATAGAGGTACTACACCCATTGCATTTTTTTTGGCGTTTTTTTGAATTTTTTAAAAAAATGAGAAAAAAAATTGGACAAAAGTGGTATGCAAAATGAAGGGCAAATCTTCTCGTTCTATTGGTGGCATCGATATCAATGTAGCTTACATGCTTTTAAGGTAGAAGCCAAAAGAGGTACATGACTGATGTACCTCTTTTTGGCTTCTACCTTTAAAAGTATAAAAGCTACATTGATACCGATGCCATCAACAGAACGAGAAGGTTTGCCCTTTCATTTTGCATACCACTTTGTCCAATTTTGTTTTCTCATTTCTTCACAAAATGCAAAAAACCGCATAAAAATACAATGGGTGTAGTACCTCCTTAATGGGAACAACTAAAAGTGAATAAACTGATTATTTGCACTGTTTACAAACATTTCGTAGCAAACACACAAAACAAAGCTATAAAATGCATGATAAAGGAAAGGTTAGACAAATTATGGAAACCAACAAATTACAATGATAGTAGATCAAAATTCGGAAACAAAGTCGCCACACGTCCGGGCCACACGTATCCGTTATTTGGGTATTTATGTTGTAAAACGGAAAAAATCAAATGTTTATCTGATTTTTCCAGTATTGTTAAACTTTTTAAAAAGATGCGTGAATTTTTTGTTGGAGGAAAAACGTCGTTTCCTGAATTGTTTTTTGTTTTTAAATTAGATTTTATATTTAAAAAAAATATGTACATATTTTTAGCTCTGTATTCTATTTATAAACAACATTTTCTGCATCAGGCAACACATGTGTGACAGAAATAGTGTTTGAGAGAGGAATAATGTTGATTGGGGTTTACATACAGGACCTTCGTATTACCAGGCAAGTACTCGTTGTTAGGAATCAGCTCTGAAGGACTTGGGTTTGAAAGATGAGATATGGGTGGACTTAGTACGAGGCTTTCTCGCTCTCAGTAGCATCCGGATCAAAGTGATTGATCTATTATCTTTAACCAATGAGATAAGTCTAATCTACATTGATCTACATAGATGTTTTTGGCATGGATAGTAAACTAAAAGCAATGGAGCCTGAAGTGAAAGTTTTGCTATAGGTCCGATTTAGGCAGTATGCAGACTCCGAGTATAGCGCTCCACAGTCTCCGAGTATTAGACGTACAATATTGTATGTAACATATACGTTATTTAATCTATTGCCATTCTATTTCCAGTAATGTTTTTAAGTTCTAACGAATGTTTGATGACGAAAAATCGATAATATGTTACATATAATATCTAGCAGAAATATATTATCGATTTTTCGTCATCAAACATTAATTCGTTAGAACTTAAACATTACTGGAAATAGAATGGCAATAGATTAAATAACGTATATGTTACATACAATATTTTACGTACAATAAAAAGTCTGAATACTGCTTAATGCTTTAGACGTATATATATACTATTTGATGTAACATATCTACGTTATTTAATCTAGTCCCATTCTATTTCCAGTAATGTTTAAGTTCTAACGAATATTTGATGACGTAAAATCGATAATATGTTACGTATAATATCTGGTAGAAATATATTATCGATTTTACGTCATCAAATATTCGTTAGAACTTAAACATTACTGGAAATAGAATGGCAATAGATTAAATAACGTAGATATGTTACATCAACTATTTTACGTCTAATAAAAAGTATAATATATTCCTTCTAACGAATATTTGATTACGTAATATCGATGGTATATTTCCACCAGATATTCGACGTCAAATAATGGATTTTTCTTCAAAAAAAAATCGTTAGAAGATAAGAATGTATTGAAACAGATTGAAGTACTTGTCATGCTTGTTACATCCAAAGATTGAATAACGAGTACTACTTGTCATGCTTGTTACACATCGATAAGTCGAATAAAAATGGATGAGGCCTTAGAATAGTATTACACTACAAGATTCGCCGAGGTTCTGGTACTGTGCAGTATCAGTGAGGTATCACTGCTGGTGGTGGGTCCTATGCAGTAGCAGCATTGGTACTGTGTAGATACTCTGTATGTACCAGTCAGGTACCTTGGCGACAGTGTACCTGTGCAGTCGGCCACAATAAGAATCTTGTTGTGTTCCATGATAATACCCACCGGGCCCGCAGAACATGTGAAACTGTCACCGAAATCAGCAAGCCGGACTCAGTCCTAGACATTGCCTGATGCATACCGCGGAATGTGGGCATGTTGCCTATGGGGGGGGGGTCGACGCTAAGTCAGGTGTGCGTGAGCGAAGTCAAAAATGTGGATCATTGTAAAATTACAATCGTATATTTCAGTTCGGGTCCATGAACATTGAGGAGGGTCCGTAGATTTTAAACCCAAAGGGCCCGAATGGCCCTGGAAGAGTTTTGAGCACTGAGTGGTTGTATTGAAATTGTGTTTGTAAACTCTTATAGAGTTTATTAACTTAAATAGCATTATAAGATCATTTATTTGTTAAAATGTGCAATTGTAAATAAGTTGAAGTCAGTTACCCAATATGAAATTTGGGGAAGTTGGCGAAACACATATCGGTACTACCATTACATTGGACATTAATAACAAGGCAAAAAGGATAGAAATTGTGTACTATTTAAGAAAATCAAAATCTATGTAAATTATAATTATAATGCTTATTTATACTGAGAGAACACAAACCATATTGGTCAGTTTTGAAATGTACTATAGATGTATATATTATAGTGTGCGTGTCTGTCCCAGTAACTTTATTTATACAATACTAAAGTACATGAGCCAAAATGAAAACTAAGTTAAAGCAGATTATTCCTTACTATAATTTGTAACATGATAACAAGTGATTTCGGTCAAATTTTTCAATGTTGTTATTCTTTGCCAAATATTATGACATAATATTAGTAACAACTGTCAAAAAGTTTTTCTGTCCATTTTAAGACGAATTAATGAGGTGTTTTTTGCAAGAGGGTCAAAGCTAAAGAAAACCACGCAGCAAAGAAAAAAATCTTTATCTTTTGGTCAAAATTTCTCAACGTTCTCTGTTGCGGACGTATACATTATTTTCGTTGCAGACGTACAAATTGAAATATTCTCAGTGGGTGTATGAGATTGAAATGTAGCTGTCTAATGCATTCATTCCATTTGAAATTCATACTCCCCCTGTGGAAGATATTTCCAAAATCTTCCACAGGGCCAGGGATATTGTGGACTTAAAGTGGAATAACCCAATACACTTTAGAGTAGTGTTTCTTGGTCACATCTTAAAAATTTTCTCTTTATGACAAAGACTAAGAAGTCCACATTGTTTATATTAATTTTGTTTAACTGGCATTTCACATACCTCAACTTATGATTTGTTAACAATGATGTTCAAGTCAATATATGACTCAAAGTTTTCAATACTTTATTGAACAAATGAACATTTGTGCAATTTTGTAAAATATGATGTATAAATGAACGCACTGCATGACTACACTGTTTGAAACACACTGTAAATGTATACCAATACTTGTAAGAATCTTAATAAACTTTATAAGACGATATCCAAGAAACTTTTTAGTGTTCTTTGAAGTTCTTTTACATGTTTGACGCCGAGATATTCGTCAGTAATGTCGTACAGGTCATTATTGGGCTATTCAGAAAATAAGCGCACACCCCTATAGAGGAGTAAATTTTCAATCAAAGAAATGTCTGGATTTCCAAGTCTGCTTTCTGAAAACGACTGGTATTCCAGTTGGCAATGTCTCTTGATAAAGCTTGGAAATCAAATTAAATGAAGGAAAAGATGAGCTCTCAAGTTCAGGATTTCTGATTTTGAACTATATTTCTGCCGGATTTTTTGAACAATTTAAAAGTCTGGATTTCTAACAGTCACGACTGAACAAAAAGTCCGGAAATCCGAACTCCTCTATAGAGGATGTGTATCTATTTTCTGGAAAAGCCCAATATGGTATAGTCCTCAAAACATGGAGAAAAGTCACGGTGGCAGACGTTTCCGTTTGGGATTAAAAAATATTATCCTGTTTTGTCAAATGAAACATAGCTAATTCCTAATCCTTAGCTAGTTCTAACTGGCAATACAATTTTTTTTTGGCTCTAAACATTCAATTTTGCACATTTTTTTTTACAATTGTAGGCATAGTCACAAATTCTAAGATTTGGCACAAGTCTAAGCTTTCAAAATCTTGGATTGGCTAAGAGTTAGCTTATAATTTTTATATTTTATTTTATTTTGATAATTGGTTATGAAAAAGATTAGAAAATGTATTTTCCAAAAATTAAACTTGATATTAGTCTTTTTACAAGTCTTTGGGCTTGATTGTCACAACATACAAAAATATGCCTTAAAACGCATGTTTTTGGCCCTTATTTCAAACAATGTACTATTTCATTACCATGCGTGTTAGAACTAATCAAAAGATTATGAATTAGTTAGGTTTCACTTAGCAAAACAGGATAATATTTCTTTAATCTAAAAAAGAAATAGGGCTTTATTTTTTTCTGGAATAGGGAGTACATTTCATCTTCAACCGTCCATACAACAATTATGTGATATCAATTTGCTGTATATTGAGCTAGTGATAACATAAATTCAACTTTCTAATCTCATTGACATTTGACACTGGCTTTACTTATATTGTGAGTAAATATCAACAGTACTTTCAACATATTAAAGTTAATCAAATTTCTGAACTCGGCAATAGTGACTTCACTTAGGTCGCACCCCATTCACCAAGTGTTCATGAGACTGTGTCTATAGCACGAATCAATGAGAGTGTTTGTACATTCCGATGAAAACCCAGTGGAAGGGACACGGCCTAATTAAAGTCGCATTTGTTAAGATTAGAAATTTGATTGACTTTATTATTTTAAAAGTACTTTTATCTTTACTCAAGATCTACGGAAAAAATGTGGAAAAATGTTTAAATAAAATTGACAAGAGCAAGCATTATGCAATTTGTTTTTGCCCATTTTAAGGGTTCTTGTACACGTTTTGACAGTATTATTTTTGTGGGACACGAGAGCACATAAGACATAATTATCGAATTACTGAATACGAGGAGTGTCCTGCTGATATCAAATAATTTTTGTTGTTTTTTAATTCATGATATTAATTTTATGACAAATTATTAAAATTTGATATTTTTTACAATTTTGATATTTAACAGTCCTCGAAGTAAACTATCTAAATCTACTGATATGTACTTAAAATGTATGTAGCTGTGATGAAAAGCCGACGATCAATTGAAGATTTTGACCTTTCATATTGAAAATATACATTATTTTCCCCCAAAAGACCTCATTTTTGTTGGTGTTTTTTTTTTTTTTGGGGGGGTCCATATCTTCCACACTTCAATACGAAAGATCAAATTTTTCAATTGATTGTTGACTTTTCACTTTAAGTACATATCATATTTAGATTTAGAAAGTTTACTTCGAGGACTGTTAAATATCAAAAATATCAATTTTTAATCATTTGCCATACAATTACTGGTCTTTCAGACTTCACTTCTCCCCAAACAAAATGGAGATTTTGGTATCAGCGAATAAATGTATTTTTGTCATCAATCATAATGCAATATTATGAATGGGAATGTTTGGATTTGCTTTTAAAAATCGGATCATCCTCTTCAATTTTATGCCAATTGGAGCAAATGAATCACAATAATCTTACTAATAACATCAACAGTTTTAACTGATAAAACAGTTAAAATCTCCATTTTCATGACAACACTGTAAAAAAATTCCGGATAACACTTCAACGCGTTTATTTCCGTACTTAACACGTAAAGGTAAAAGAGGCGTTGCTTACAATAACACTACAGCGCGTTTATAAGGTTACTTTCATAACAATTATTAACACCTAACATGTTTATTTTGCTGATATAACAACCTGCTGGAGTGTTAATATAACACATACGCATTGTAGTGTTAATCGTAAGCAACGCCTTCTGTAATTTTACGTGTAAATTATGGAATAAAACGCATTGAAGTGTTAAAAAAGTGTTATCAGGATTTTTTACAGTGAATATTTAGGAAGGATGCATTTTCGCAATTGAAACTATTTGAACAATTATACGACAAACACTTTGTGAGATAAAACACGGATATTAAAGTGTTATAGTGTTACTAATTATAAACTGATTAATATGCAAGAGTTACTCGGGTGCGACATCTCCTGTACCATGTGTTACGCGTAGAATGAATAAGTGTTTAAGAAATATTATCCGGTATTTTTTTACAATGTATGCTACATTTATAATAACTGGTATAGCCATAACCCGAATGTCGTTACTTTGTGACATTCATATCAACACGATCAAACCGTTTTTTCTTATATTTTGAGAGTAAATGATCTGTAAACAAACATGTAATGTACCGATGTACTGTTTATTTGTTGCAGTTTGCTAATTAGTTCCAACGATGCGAGACTAACTAACAACGACTTGGCGTGTTGCTTCGAAGAGCTTGCGGAGGCGCTGAATTCTGTCCATCTGTCACGCGTGTGTTGCACTTTGCATTAACACTTCGCAGCTTTTATTTCTTTAAAATTTGCTTTTATTTATAGATGTAAAATAAGAAAGAAACAACAGAATATCACATTTTTCTCATAATATAATAAAGACTCGAGTCGCGCGGCACGCGTTTAAATGGGAGATAGCACGCGATGATAACATGCGTTGCAATCCGAGGCTACAATTTCCCATACATGTCAAAATAAGGTATTAATATAAGATAGTGTTTTAGTCGTCGCTCATTATTAATTTGATAATTATATTATCGAGAAATGTGTTGAAATAGATCTTCTTTAACAAAGGAAGGCCTACTTGAATTGAAACAACGACTGGCATTTTATGGGTGAAATCAACCATTTTTATAGTTAGTTCAGTCATGAACTTAAAAGTGCGAGTGCATATGAGTTCGTTTATTATTATTTTTTTTTTTTATTTTTTTTTTTAAATTTATTTATTTATTTATTTATTTATTTATTTATTTATTTATTAATTTATTTATTTATTTATTTATTTATTTATTTATTTATTTATTTATTTATTTATTTATTTATTTATTTATTTTTCCATATAGGAAACATTACCTTAGGGCCTATTTCAATGCAAAAAAACCAGGGCAGGCAACCTATAGAACAAAAGGAATCACGCACACTTTTTAACAGAAAATTTTAAACCGGCAAATTCCTAGGCTTGAATCGTTATTAATTAATTAAATTAAATTAATTCACCAGTCAATTAATCGTAATCTAATTATTAATTAAATAAGATTATCTACAGATTACAGTCATGATCTTGTCATTACAATGCATCACGGAATTTTTATTGTATGTTCAAAGTCATCGTAGTCTATATCGCTAGCCAGGAAAACAAAAACAAGCATGGCAAGGTCTCGATGTATTATTGAAGGTCCACCAGGTGTCTGCGCATAGAATAGTTCACATACCTTGCAGAGGTTATACCTGTATGTCTTTATTCAATTATGCCAAGGTTATTTGTTTTTGTTTGTATGTTTACCTAATTAAGTCTTCAACTAATAGACATGTCAGTGACGAACATACTGGTCACCAGGAGAACAACCGGATTGGGGAAAACGTCATAGCAGCCAAAAAGATCGATTTTCATTGTCTAAATCAATATAAATAACACCTTGACGTTTTGTAGATTTTACAAATCAGTTTTACAAATCATATATTTTGAAAACTTGCTTGATTTATTGTTGTTAATAAGTTATACAAGTTTTACAAAAATTAACGTAGTGTGGTTTCAGCCCTCTTTACAGCATAACTCAAGAACCCAGAAGATGGTTTAAGGAAGCCCCATCATGCACTGCGAAAATGTTATCATTAGAGTTTCAACTGCCACTTTACTTTTCAAATCCCATTGAAGTTGAACTCTGTGCAAAAGATGTTGTTTTAGAATTGTGCGTGTGTCATTATTACTTGGTCGATTTCAGAACAAAAGTGATGTGTGTTTAAAGAATAATTCACACCTCCTGTAGATAACATAAAATGTAAAATCGACCAGCATCTTCACAGCGTTTTTTTATGTAAATATAACTGTACAAATTCAAATTTAACCATGCACTTCTATGCAGCATAGCAAAGCAGTGGTGTCATGTTACTCACACTGCTCGCCTGCTGCACAGTAAGGGACGCACCATTAGATACTCAGGGGGGGGTAGGAAGTTGGGGTCGGGGGAAGATTTTTTTTTCGCCGCCAAAGGCGGCGAAGTTTTTTTTTTTTGCCGCCAAAGGCGGCAAGTTTTGTTTTTTGTCAATTTCATGCATATACACAGTTAGGTGGGGAAGGTTTTTTTTGGTTTGGTTTTTAGTGTTGGTGGGGAAAGTTTTTTTTTTTGCTCATGTATAGTGGGGGAAGTTTTTTTTTGAAAAACTTCCTACTCCCCTGAGTATCAAATGGTGCATCCCTAAACCCAGTGGTGTGGTGGGTAGTACTTAAATCATCCTCTGTCAAGAACCACAGGACCAACCAAAATATATCTGTGATTTATTGAATCCATCTACACGCTCGCTATATGAAATGATCAATGCATCTTTTGCCAAAGCTCGCTACCATTCGCAGGATGCTGCGAACGACCAAATCGCAATAATTGAAAATAGTTACTAACCTTAACCCATACTCCCAAAATGACTACGGATATCATTTATGATGTGCCAATTTTGCCAAGTTCCCTTGTAGTAACTTATAATAATATTCACCAAGTGGAATATGCTGTCTAAATTCCTAAGATTAAAAGCGACGAGGGACAAATCCAATCTTATATATTCTTTATAGATTAAAATTGAACTAACCCGAATTAGATTACCATTTTTGAATCTTATAGATTGAAATTCAAATCCATAACATTGATTGTTTTTTTAAAATCTAAGCATGGATTAATCCTGGATTTAAATAGACACTAATCCAAGACTAATCCAAATATGGATTAGCTCATTTTTAATCTATCAGATTAAGATTTTAAATCTAATCTTAAATTTGTCCTAAACTGTATCTTTCTGGAAGGATCTGAGGGACCACTCCGAAAAGAGTGAAATTTGTTTGAAAAGTATAGCCTTATCCTTAGCCAATATTTTTAAAATTATAGGAGTAAAGATCGTCATATTTTGAATATTGACGTTTTAAATTTCACTTTTTTCACCGAGTGGACCTTAGGTCACTTTAAAAATAGTTACAGTTTCTATACAACAAAAGGTATAATAATAGAGGCTCCGGAAGATTTTTACTGTGGGGTGGGGGCGGGGGCATAAATATGAGGTCCTCTCTGACGCGCCAAACGCTGCTTTAAGTTATGATTTTTTTTATTTTTAAATTTACCATACCGCCCATGTTGGTAATCGTTCTCGGAGGCCATACGAAGAGGCACCTTTATAGTAGCTACTGGACCAATTTTGCTACTCCTATAATAATCATGATAATTGTAATCTGCGTCTGTCTCTATCTCGACCAAATTATATTAAATTTTGATAAAATACACTTTGTCATTGAAATTAAATGTAAGTTTTAATAATGTTGTTTACAATGTGTACTCAGGCATTTTGAGCCTATTATTCAAATCGGCCTTCTCACTTTCATCTGAATAGTAATCGGGATATAAGTATTTTGACTGATTTTCCTCTTCAAGAGTTATCTATTTTATTAATTACAAAAGCACTTTATTACACAAACAAACGCTAACCTTCCGAATTCAGCAACAGTTTCGAGATTTCTGTCAGTTGAAATGTCCAATCCAGACATCAGGGCACCCGACACGTTACGCTAGACCTCATCGTCCTCGTTCCCTTTTCAAAGATGAGAACCCAATCAAGGTATTTTTGAACGCTCTTTTGACTGTCCATTATGTTAAAGATTTATATTTTGTTTCGGAGAAGTCACTTTTTAAGTAGGCTTATGGTAAAAATCCACACATGCGTGAGTACCAAAACATCTTTTGTAATACTTGGAAGACAAGTGGGTGGATCATAAAGGATATCAGGTATATGTCATGGATAACACAAACAGGAATGTTTTCTTCATGTTCTCTAATAATCATAATGTGACCTTATAATCATCATAATGTCTTAATGCTCTGCGTGTGTAGCCATGCGCTTCAACGGAAAAAGTTCAAATTTTGAAATATTTTCTCAAAATATTAAGAGCTATCTTAAGAACTACTGAACCAATACTAGGCTTGTTTGTACTCATTTTAATGCTTTTTTCATGCTGATTCTAAAATGGTCATGAAAATTTACATTTCTGAATTTTTTTGAATTTAAAAAAAAATTGAAACTTGTCGTCTGCACCCGCGTGTAAAAAGAGTTAAATATTTATTTGATATCGTTAAATTGGGGCGGAGGAGTCTCATCTCATACAGATCCAACATGTCCTTAACCATTACACCACATTTCGCCATAATATATTCTAGAAACGCTTGCTGTTAGAATAAGAAAAATTTTAATGCTAATTTATTAGCTTTTATTGCACATTCTAGGGAAGCGTGGTTACCTTTTTAAAATAACCGAGTGAGAGGGTTTTCAAGAAAATATTTTCCCTGTCAAAACTGAAGCATCCTCTGTATAAAAGAAAATATGAATATTAACTGCACATCATATAACGATTCGTGATACCCAAACGTGTATACAAGAAAATGGTAGGTTTTCCTCTATAGTATTTTACTGACCATGGAAATGTACTGAGACACAAGCACGTGTCAAAATCGATATAATGTATTGTCCATATAGACGCCCAGTTATCATGTTTATTGTTGGATTTTTTTTGTATAAAACACGCAGTTAACAATAATTGAGCGCTAATAATACACATAAATGTTTTTAGGCAAATAAAATTCCAAAATATGGTACGTTTTCTGCCTTGCTTGTCACGTGGTAGGCCTATGTTGAAGTTGCGATTATATCTTCAAATAAGTTTCAAATGAATTCCAACAAGACAAGTGGCCGAGTGGTCTAAGGCGCTTGGTTCATAGTGTGTCCAAAGCAGTCCGCCGCCGTGAGTTCGAACCCCGCCTCCGCCAAACTTTAATGAAGTAAAATTAAAATTAAAATTTTACTTTAAAAAAATTTCATATTGGGGAAATGTGACTGGCAGGATTTATGTATGGCGTGGAGTGGTGTGCTTAACCATTTAATAACACAGGCATGATTTACATATCGGCCTAAAACTGCTACTTTGTTAAGGGGACGGTCACCCACCGTTGCACAGTATTCTTGTGGGGCCTGAGAGCGCATCAGACACACCAAATTGCATTATGAATACGAGGAATGTCTTTCTGATATGAAATAATTTTAATTTGTTTGAAATTCACGATAATACTTGTTTATTAAATTATTAAAGATTTGTTCTTTTTTCCCCCGTATTTTTGACATTTAACATTCCTCGAAGTAAATTTTATAAATCTAATCTAATAAAGTATGCATGCAGCTGGGATGAAAAGCCGTCCATCATCATGATCATTTGAAAATTTTGACCTTTCGTATTGAAGATATACATTTTCTTCAAGGGAGAAATTTCATCCAATGATAGCACTTCTTTGGCCGAATTTCTCCTAGGAGAAATTAATTCTAGCCAGTGATAGCGCTCCTTTTCCGCAAAAAATCTGGTAGTTACGACTCTTATGGCCACCTTTGGTAATCCATTTTCTCATAGGAGAAATTTGATTAACCATCTTAATACCGGGAGCTGTGATTGGCTATTTAAGATTAAACGAGCGCTATAATTATTGGCTAGAATTTCTCCTAACCTATAGAAATTAATTTCACCTGGTAGAAATTCTGGCAGTTATGATTCGTATGGCCAACGATATATGAGCGAATCAGACGTTTCAACCTTGAAAACCTGTGTGTCGCACATCCTCTAAAGCAACTATCGGCTTAAAGCGAACCTATTAACTTAATAGTTATTATCATAATACTAAGATTCCCTTTTGTCATCTTTTGTTGCTTGGCGGAATAACAACAAAAAAAAGCATCAAATCTTTTAAGTTGAGAATGAAAATCGGATAATAATGTTTGCAAAATATTATAAATAGTCCGTGCGCGAATCCGTGTCCTTTTGAAAGGGCAGTGGAGCAATACGTGATATTACTGTAAACACCTACCAAAAATAATTACCTCCTCCCCCTCAAAACTCAAAATCTTTGTATCCAATTTAAGAACTGAATAACACACACAAAAAAACAGTTTAAGGGCTCTGGTTTGAGCGTTTAAACAGTATTTTTTGGTGGGACATGAGAGCACATCACATCAGACATAATATTCTGAATACTATAAGAATGTCCTTCCGATATCAAATAATTTTGATTTTATGAAATTCGTGATATAATACAAATTGTGTGACAAATTATTATTTTTGATATATAACAGTCCTCGAAGTAAACTTTATAAATCTAATGATATGTAGGCTACTTAATGACTTAGTGTATGTAGCTGGGATGAAAAGCCGACGATCAATTCAAAATTTTGACCTTTCAATATACACATTTTTTCCCAAGGAGACCTGATTTATTTTCGGTGTTTTGGGAAAAAAAATCCATATCTTCAATACCCGGCGATCTAACATCCGGGCATCAATGTTGTTTTGCGTTAAGGGTACATATCACAAATAGCTTTCCATAGACTTTACGTGCAAAATAGGGGTTGCGTTTTAGGCGTCGAGTTACGTCTTACTTTGAAATATATATTTTGATATCATCTTAATCAGAACAAAATTCTGCATAACATATCTGAAAATGACACAACATTTTAGGTCTACTTTTGAGAATATTTGTGTTATATATAAAAGGCCATGCAGATTTTCCCATGTTTACATCTGACTGCTAACCGCGTTTTGACCTCGTGTGTTCATGCGCACATAATCGTAAACATCACTCAAATTTTCGCGTTTTCTTTTCAAATTGGCAGAGATCACATTCACAAGTTCTAGTAAACCACGATTTTTAACACTAAAACGGTTAATATTGAACCGATTTTGCACAATTTTGATGCAAAGTTGGGACTTGTCGTGATAAACTTTTACCGGAAACCGCTTCACAGGCGGATTTAGTGGTACGAACCCTTAACGTTGTTTATGCCCGGCTCTCGACCAATCACGCGCGCTGTTACATAGCGTGTATGTATGAACATCCTTTAAACATCTCTTTGGTAACACGTTTTGAACACCTTTCATGTGGAACACCACTTTGAAAGATGCCGTTCATGTTTGGAACACACTTGTACTTTGTTTTAAATTTGGAATTTTAATACTCGTTTAATTATAGTGTTCAATTATTGTTAAATTCAAGAACACCTGCGTTTCTCAGTGTTCTAGAATATCCATATTACATGTACATGTAATAGGTCTACACCGTGACCACTGGTGACACATCCTGGACATTCTGGAATACTTTGGGGTTGTTTTTCTTTTGGTTTTTTTTTTCATGATGAAATGGAAAAATAAAGTGTGAAATTTCATCATCAATTTCGTTCACCCCCTACAAATGAGATATTGCTACTGGGTAATAATTATTTATTATTACAAAATAATATACAGTAATCTGTGACTTTTCACAAAGCCATACAGCGCCCCAATCATCGTCTGAAACACGCGACGGAACACGGTAATTGCCTTATTTTTCATACCATTTTTTTCTGTGGCATTTTTTTTATTGAGAGGAAATTCCCTAGATGCTTGGTAGAATCATATTGTCACCTTTTTTGTTAACAAGATTCGATCTTATTATTAAATTGTTGTAAAGGGTATTTATAATTCTGTAAATCACTCATTATCATGATGATAAGATTAAGAAATTAATCATTATCTCTTCGGCAACTTTACTAAAGGTTGTCCAATAAGATGAATTGAGCATTCTCCCAAAATGCCTATGATTTTTGCCGAAATGTCACAAAGATGCAAACGTAATGGGCTATTCCATTTAAATTCCACACTGCCACTGTGGAAGATGTAACTAAAGTCTGTCACAGAGGGAGTATCAATTTTGAATAGAAAACACAACTTGTGTAACTTCCAGTCGAAATACTTACTCCAGTTGTGGAAGATAGCCATAATACATGGGGAGTATGGATTTCAAAATGATTACCTCTGACCAATTACATTTGAAAAACATACTCCCTAGTGTTGACAAGGGGCCGTCTTCAGTGAACGGCTCTTTTCAGAGCCACCAAACCGTTTTACGTTACTTTTTAATAGCAGATAGGCGAGGTCTGCTTGTTCTCTGTTGACAAGGGACAGTCTTCGGTGAACAGCTCTTTTCAGAGCCACCAGTAGGCCTAGGCACGGGCGGCCAACATTCTTAGGTACTTTGTCCTGAAGAAGTCAGAGCTACTCCTAACGAAAGCTTGACAGTTCTAAACTTGTCCAACGGCGAACCCGCTAAGAAGGTTTTTTGGGAGTCATTTCATGGTGCAGGTGTATGGGGATGTGTCACGGTTTAGGGGCTACCTTTTCAGCGATTTTAGCGCATTTGGGCAAACGAGTCCTTTTAAAAAAACACACAATTTGGGCACATGGGTGCTATTTAGGTGTTTTTTTTATGAAAACATGGTATACAGATGGGTTGCAAAATGTAGGTATACGGAAAGTCAGCATCCAAAAGTCTGCGTGGCACATATAATTTCGAAGAACCTGCACTCCCTCAGTGGAAGATTCAGGTTGAATCTTTCTGTGTATGTAATTCAAATGGTGCTGCCTAATGTGTTCATTCCATTTGAAATTCATACTCCCCCTGTGGAAGATATTTCCCAAATATTCCACAGGGGTACAGTGTGGATTTGAAATGGAATAGTCCAATATACCCCGTGACAAGCCCAGGAACAAGCCATACTACCATTACGCAAGTGGTGCGAGAACCGCAAATAAAAATTCCTTTAAAAAAGGAATGGGCGCCCAATGGGAGCTTTGATGTGATGTGCTGAAATAGAGGGCGTCTCCAAAAAAAGTCAATAACGTACGCCCTCTATAATAGTTACTATGCATACTGTATGGATAAAAAATCAAATAATATAGTATTGAATTGAATTATAAAACAAAGGGACCGGTGAATAAGTATCTGGGATTACTTCGCATGCATGCAATAATCACTACCGGTATATCCACTATTTCATTATTTGCCTTTATTATTTCTGAAGTAGGTTACATTGATGATTGCGTTGTATAATGATAATAAACTTCTTCTGGTCATGTAAGAACATGATCATCCAACTCAATGACCTTACCATGTTTCTATGACCATAATCTTGACATGATAACTAAAGAGGAAACAAAACTTTTCTATCAGGAAGAAATCCACGTAAACAACGGATTTCTTTGCTGAAAATATTATCAAAGAAAGAGGAAGCTTTCGATAAATCAACAATCACAACTAGCAGTTCATATCTTGGCTATAGAAACCTGAAGACCTAGAAATATTGGGCTATTCCAGTTGAAATCCATACTTTCAAATTCCATGATTTCAAATGGAGTCACCTATTCAGGTAACTCCATTTGAAACTCACATGCCCCAGTGTGGAAGATTAAGGTCATGTTTTCCATAGAGGGAGTATGAGTTTCAACTGGAACAGACCGTTACCGCGACTGCTTCAACTGGTGGGAACAGTTGTGTTGTTTTTCTTAGGTCTGTAGTACACTATGGACCACAATAGCCTCTCATTCCAGTGGCATAGTTCAATAACCTCAATCAAACACTCATAGTGCAAATTAATTTGACCTCAAGTTGCAGAGATGAGTTTTTGTACACAAATTTTCAAAGGTCATTCAATGTACATCACGAATGTGCAAATGTATTGGGGTTAAAGAACTGTGTCCTGATGGTTGAGCATGATGTGGATCCTAGTGATAGGGCTAGACCAATCGTATTTGACATCAAGGTAGTGGCCAATGACCCAATTGACGAGTAACCTTTGTTCTGGCTTTTTATTATTTTGTCTGTTTTGTATAATCTTACGCAAATTTATCAGTCTAATAGATTTCCGTACCCATCGTGCAAACCATGTTCAATTTGCTGCATTTGGCATGCAGTGATACAGATATAGAGTTAAGTTGATAATATGGAGCCATTTTAACAGCACCCCTATTTGGTGGGCAAAATGTCATTGAACTTTTACACAGGGGTCAAGTTCAAAAATCAGACTTGCTTAAAGACAACCCTAATTTGTACTTTTAGTCATCATTATAAGGATTCAAAAAAAGTATAGTGTGACTTATCTACGATGTACGTTTAGGCAAAGAAGTAATGTTTATAATGGTAACATTGCTAAAAATCCAACATTGCAAAAACAAGTGTTTTAAATAGATCAACACTATTTGAGTAATACTTTTTAAACATGTTAAACCGTTAATGTATTAACATTTAGGGCCTATATTAAAATGTTAACAATTGTGTGTGAAAATATAATTTCAAATGTTGATATCTGACCACATTAACGGTTAAACGTGTTTATAAAGTGTTACTCAAATAGCGTTTATCTATTAGCACTTGCTTTTGGAGAGTATTTTTTATAACGTGTTAAAGCGTTTACAATGAGCATCCTCATTTAATCGTTATAGTGTTAATAAAAGTTTTAAAATGTTAATATTTTAACACACAATTGTTAATATTTTAAAACAAATGTTAATATTTTTTTGGGGGGGGGGCACCACCACCACCAGCAGTAGCATGCAGCAACACCATCAATACTATTACTATATACCAACTCTATTATTTCAGCACCGATACGGTCAACACCAACACAACCACCAGTATTATACCACCTCCATACCGACCGCTTCCACGAGCTTTCACTATGCCACAGGTTGTTATAGTGGTCTTTATTATAGAGTATTAGGTGGGGCTTTTTTCCTTGGTGGGTTTTCAATTATTTTCGGACTTAAAGATGATTTTGCTGGATAATTCCTTTTTACTCAAAATACGAAAAAGCAGCAAAAATGTTTGTCTGCACAATTTTATGAATGTGAACGCGTGCGGATGACGAGAGATAACTCTACTGCAAAAACAAGTGTTAATAGATTAACACTATTTGAGCAACACTTTTTAAACATGGTAAACCGTTAATATATTAACATTTATGTTACAATATCAACAATTGTGTGTTAAAATATAAACACCAATGTCAATATTTGAACACATTAACGGTTTAACGTGTTTAAAAAGTGACACTTAATCTATTAACACTTCTTTTTGGAAAGTGGTGTTAACGTGTTAAAGCGTTTAAAAATGAACATCCTCATTTAATCGTAGTGTTAATGTGTTAATAAAAGTGTGAAAGTGTTATTATTTTAACATACAATTGTTAATATTTTAACACAAATGTTAATATTTTAACACATTAACGGTTTAATGTGTTTAAAAAGTGTTACTCAAATAGTGTCAATCTATTAACACTTGTTTTTGCACTCTCATTCACAGCCCATCACCATCATATCTCCTATTGTATTAAATCATTGAGTCCCAAAAATGTTTGAAGGCTTTATTTATCAGTTTATTAAGGTTTAGTGATCATGACGATGGGCATTTTTTGAAAGATTTGAATCTTTGTACAAAATAGTTTTCAAACCTGGGTCAATAAACTTGATAACAAATTACCACTATCATAATTTTCACGCCATTTGCATTAAATTCATTATTATCCCAGCTCTATAATAAGATTATATGATTATTATAAAATTACTTTTTTGTATAATACTTTTCTTCATCCATCGTGCCATCACATCAGTTATATCAGCCTCCGTCTTTTTGAAATTGATAAATTATTGTGTATTCATGCAGAAAAATAAAATTGGATAAAACAGTAGCAAGGCATTTAAATGACAAGTCGTATAAGTGAGAAACAAATTTCACTATACATGGTTATGGATGGGTTCTTTCCACTGAATGAACCGGCGCACGGTAAGGCTACCTTACATGACTGCATTATCGCTATTTTAGCTCTTCACGACATGTATGAGAAAAACGAGTTAAGGCTAATGTTCCGTAAAAATGGCAAAGCGGTCCCTTGGGCGTATTAACGACATGATACTGCTTAACTTTTATATTTTGGCGATCAAATTTGATTTTTAAGCAAATTAATGTAGTTCTTATTAGTTTCTCTCTATCGCTTTTGCTCACCACTTTCTGTCGCTCAACTTTTTCAGTAAACTTGTTTCTGCGCAATGCAGCAACCGCAGACCGTGTAATTATTTTCAGTGAATGTATTTTGTAGATAGGCCACTGATCAGTGCTAGCAAAACTAGTTCATGTCACGGCGCTGATTAGCACCCTAGAAAGTGTCTGTACAACGAATTGTTTCCTTTCTGTAGCAAATGTAAGTCTAGGGAATTCCCCTTTAATGATGCGCTATAACATTACAATTAATATTATTTAGATATTATGAAAGTAAAACCCAATCTACTCTAAAAATGTATATAGGGTCACAGCACAGGTGCGTAGTTTTGATATAACCAAGTGTAAAATGGCCTGTTCCGGTTGAAATCCATACTCCTTCTATATGGAAGACATGATCTTAATTGGGAGGGTAGAGTTCAAATGGAGTCACCCATTCAGGGCTTAGGAAATGTCTTCCATACGGGGTGTATGGATTTCATTACTTGAAATATACATATATTTTTAAATACGGGTTGTATGGATTCCAATAACTCAACAGTAAACGGGTCTCGGTAAATTTTTAAAATATACGGAAATTCTCCTTTATTTTAAAGAAAATTTAAATTCTTAAAACTTTTGTACGATGAAGTAATGTTGCATATCATGCGATTTAATCATAAAAGATATAATATATATTTTCAAATGGAATCACCCATTCAGGGCTTAGACAATGTCTTCCATACGGGGTAGGCCTATATGTATTCCAATAACTCAACAGGAAACGGGTCTCGGTCAATGCTTTAAAATATACGGAAATCCTCCTTTTTTAAAGAAAATTTAAATTCTTAAAACTTTTGTACGACGAAGTAATGTTGCATATCACGTGATTTAATCATAGAAGAAGGGGAATATAATAATTATATATTTTCAAATGGAATCACCAAATGCTCAGACAATGTCTTCCATACGGGGTAGGCCTATATATGGATTCCAATAGCTCAACAGTAAACGGATCTCATTTACAAGGTTATATAATACTGGAAATATGTACACGTAAGAAAATTTAAATTCTTAAAACTTTTTGTATATATACGACGAAGTAATGTTGCATATCCTATCAGGCGATTTAATTATATAGATGATGGAACATAATGGCAGTCGCGACAATTTAAGAAACAAAATCAAAATTATCAGCCCACACGCGATTTGCAGACTTTCAAATCATTTAACCAGGTACTCCAAAAATCTATTGATTAAATATTGATATTGTAATAATGTTTCATGATATTTATTTCTATATATAATATTTACTTATGATAATAAAAACAAGACATATTTCATGTTTATACCATTGCATATTCAAGGACGAAAGCAAAACAAGACAATGACAAAGCAAATAAAACAAGACAATATCAAACAATACCAGTGCAAGAACGTTTTTTGCATTTTGACTAAAATTTCATTTATTACGAAAATCAAAGGGATTTCGTGTCCACCCGCGATTGCTCTGATTGTTATTAATCAACCTACGCAAAAGTAGAAATAACTTAATTTGACTAAAAATTGAATTTACTTTTTCCAAAAAAAAATACAAAATCGCAACTTGTTCAACTTATATTTTGACAATAAACAAGGAGTAACTGGAAGAAGTGAACATCCCCTGTACTCATAAAAGTGAGAAGTACATCATGATTAACATCATCACTCGACTCGTTTTTTAAATAATTGATGAATGTCAATTCGCATTATTAAAAGAATTACTACACCTGCCAATTTTGTGTTATTTTGCATTTTTCTCAAAATTATAGCGCATTGGTGACAAGTAAGATATGTATATTATAGGGGCAAGGACTACAACTACTGCACTGGTAATTTTATTTCAGCACAGACAACAGTTGTGGAGTTACAGTCAAAAATGTGGGAAAACCAATATTTGATCAATAAATCAATAACTACTTGCTTTGAGTTGCTGAATTTACAGTGCAGTAGTTGTAGTCCTTGCCCCTATAATATACATATCTTATTTGTAACCAATGCGCTATAATCTTTGAGAAAAATGCAAAATAGGCACAAAATTGGCCAGGGGTGTAGTACCCCCTTAACATGAGTAAATTGATAAGATCAACTTGCACCTAAATGGAATCAGCCAAATTTGTTGTGTTTGTAGGCCAACAGAGCAATTTGGACTTTAAGTCCCCTATAGAAATCCATGTTAAACGGCTAAAATAGCCAGTGGGGTTGCTTTCACTTTATTTCAACTTAAAATGGACAGAATTATTATTTTAGTATTTTGGGTAAAGAATAACAAGATTAAAATTTGACGGAAATCGTACATTATGGCTTTAAGTTGAATAGTTAATGTACTTTGTAAAGTTAAAAATTGCACAACTGTTTTTTAAACGTTTTCAAGACTGAACAAGATATAAACATACTCCCAAATGTTTTAAACTGTGATTGTTTTGTGCATGCGCTCATGTACAGAGCTGAGAGCTTTACTTAAAGTGGTATACTACACCACCCCTGATCAATTTTGTGACTAATTTTGCATTTTTCTCAAAAAATAACTACACACTGGTAACAAAAGTTGTGTATATTATAGGGGCAAGGAATCCAAATACTTCACTGAAATTTCAGTGATTCAAGACAAGTGGATAATTATAATATGTGTTAAGAAATGGGATACATTCTAGCGGTATACCTCTTTTCTTATCATAAATAACATACCGCTTGTCTTGTGTCACTGAAATTCCAGTGTAGTAACTGGATTCCTTGCCCCTATAATATACATAACTTTTGTTACCAGTGTGTTATTATTTTTTGAGAAAAATGCAAAAATAGTCACATATCTTATTAAGGGGTGTAGTACCATGATGGACATGATGGTGGATTAATACTATAGCCCGGATTAATAGATTTCATTTTGTGTATATTTTGATGTAAATAAACGTCGCATAACGTGGTCTCTAAACTTAAAATTTGGACTTTATTGATGTGCTGCTTTGTCGACAACTTGCCGACGTCGGATCTTGAGATATGACGATTGTCGACAATAAAATTTCTATTCGAAATAAACAGCCCTAGTATAAAGTACAGTATTATACAGGTATATCTTCTCTTACTTTATCTAGAACACCTATGTTTCACTTAATTTATATTCATCTTTCTGATACAGATCGACGACGATGTCAAAAAAATTTAATAAAATTGTAACAGGCCAGTAGACATGATTTAGCCTGGACCACGGTAGCGATGCGTAATTATGCGGAACATAGATGTCTTAGTAAAAATGTCTCTTTTCTAAGAGGTAGATAATTGTATACAATTCGTTACGACTTTGTTTACCGTTCTCCAGAGTGTAATAGGTATAGTGTAATAGCACATTAACAGGTTGCAATTTTATGAGATAAGCCAAGTGGAAAATACAAGACTCCATTTTACGCGTTTTTATGGGTACTTACGGTCGACGTTAGTTTCACGCATTCGTGCGCTCGCTCTTCAAGAGAAGTCCGCCGCCCACCGCCTTATTGTATACCAGCGTTTGGTATACTGGGCCCTATACTTCATGAACTTTTTCATTGTCAATAGATCAAATGCCGAGTTGATCAGTTAATTAGTGATAATTAATAGAGAATCCTAGAACATTTTGAAAACATTCCTTTATTTGTGTGCGAGGAAAATTACAAATATAGCGTATGTTGAACAATGTTCAGTGAACACACAATGTAATATAATTACTAAACAGCGCGTGTGTTTTGAGAGACGATTCCCATGAAGATGACAATCAAGATGAAAGGCTTATATTTGAAAAGTTATCTTCTTAATTAAATGTAACCTTTTAATTAAATGTAACCTTTTAATTAAATGTAACCTTTTAATTGGGTCAATGTGTGAGATGAGCACACGAGATTTGTTTTATGGTTTTGATATGAAATTCTACCAGCTTTTTAAAGTTGGTATAATTAATAGCAAAAACCCGTTGCCCGTTTGTTTTCTTGACAATCTTAAGGGCTGGGGTATGAACGTTTGGACAGTATTTATTTTGGGACATTAGAGCACATCAGACATATCGAATTACATTCTGAATACGAAGAATGTCATTCTGATATCAAATAATTTTGAATTTTTGAAATTCGCAATTTAATACACATTTTATGGCAAATCATTAAAAATTGATATTTTTGATATTTAACAGTACTTGAAGTAAACTTTATAAATCTGATGATTTATACTTAAAGTGTATGTAGGTGGGTTGAAAAGCCGACGATCAATTGAAAATTTGACCTTTCGTATTGAAGATATGGATTTTTTTTTCCCAAAACACCAAAAAAATTAGGTCTTTTTGGAAAAAAATCCATATTTTCAATATGAAAGGTCAAAATTTTCAATTGACCGTCGGCTTTTCCTCCCTGCTAGATACACTTTAAGAATATATCATTAGATTTATATAATTTACTTCGAGGACTGTTATATATCAAAAATTCGAAAAATATCAAATTTTTATAATTTGTCATAAAATTTGTATTATATTGTGATTTTCAAAAATGAAAATTATTTGATATCAGAAAGACATGCTTCGTATTCAGAATACAATTCGATAGGTCTGAGGTGCTCTCATGTGCCACAAAAAATACTGTCGAAACGCAATAAACGCTCATTTTAGATCCCTTAAAGGCGCAAGTGAAAATGATAAAAATATATTCATCGCAATAAATTTATGTTTGGTACTAAAACTTGACTTCAAGATAGTTTCTCAAATAACTTTCATAATGTTGTATGGTGTTTTAACCTGCGGATGAGTTTTTGACAAAATACGTTTTTGCAGGGGGGTAGCCTATATAGCTACACCCCCGCCTCGTCAGTCCGAAACCGTCAATCCGAACCAATGTCAGTCTGAATGTTTAGGGTTAGGGTTAGGAACCCTAACCCTTCTAACCATATAACTCTATAACCCTAAAATTCGGACTACACGGTGTTTCGGACTGACAGGGAGACCCCAACTAGAGTGTCGACTGCAGACGACTAGCTTCAAATTGTGTTTAAGAATTTTTTTTAAATAATGAGAATTATTAATTTTCATGTTCATATATAATCAGCACGAAAAATGCACTAAAATGAGTACAAACAAGCCTATAGTATTGGTTCAGTGGTTCTTGACATAGTTCTTTTAAGAACTATATTTTGGGAAAATATCTTAATTGAACTTATAATGTTGAAGCATTATTAACGTAAAGGCGTGTCGCAGGGGCAGCATGGCATAGCGGTGTTTGCACTCGAATGTTGAGACAAATAAAGCTGACACACAAGAGGAAAGGAGATCACAAGGCTTGATATAAGGGGTGTCATTTCTGCACCATGTGTATGAGTCTCGGGGAGAGGGGAAACGCCCAGCATTACTCGTTGATGGTCGATAAACGTCCCAATAAATCGGACTTAGTCACCGGTCAGTTCTACAGCATAGATATCCATGGCTAACGATGGTTAACTATGGAAACATGTTAAAGGACATCAAGAAAATTTTCTAAGTTATTTATTTTGAGCTCTTTCGAGACGAGTAATGGATATATTCTGTAGATTTAGGTTTTGTCTGTGACTGCTAATGTGAGGCCGTCGTAGGTCGTACGGGGCTCAAACTCGGTGGGTGGGTGTAGTTCTGTCCTGGCAAGAAGAAGTTTATGTTCGTTAAGTCATGCGACCCCGGGGCCCCCTCCAAGGGGTCATTTGAGGTCAAATGACTAAAAACTGTCATATGGGCATGAAACTAGGTCCTACGGGACTCAAACTCGGTGGGTGGGTGTAGTTCTGTCCTGGCAAGAAGATGTTCATGTTCGTTATGTCATCCGACCCCGGGGCCCCCTCCCAGGGGTCATTTGAGGTCAAATGACTAAAAACTGTCATATGGGCATGAAACTAGGTCGTACGGGGCTCAAACTCGGTGGGTGGGTGTAGTTCTGTCCTGTCAAGAAGATGTTTATGTTCGTTTTAAAGTCATCTGACACCGGGGTCCGCTCCCAGGGGTCATCTGAGGTCAAATTACTAAAAAGTGTCGTATGGGCATGAAACTTAATAGGTACAGTCAACATTTAAAACAACATTTTTGAAGGTAATTTTGGGGTCATCCAAGGTCACCACGGGTCATCTGAGGTCAAATTAGTAAAAACTCATATATGGGCATGAAACTTGGTGGGTACAGTCAACATTTAGAGTTATAAGTTTAGATCATTTTGGGGTCATCCAAGGTCACCCAGGGGTCATCTGAGGTCAAATTACTAAAAACTGTCGTATGGGCATGAAACTTGGTGGGTACAGTTAACATTTAGAGCCAAATTTTGGAAGGTCATTTTGGGGTCGCCAGGGGTCATCTGAGGTCAAATTAGTAAAACTGTCATATGGGCATGTCACCATCAGCCTGGTAATCGCGCCCAGGCGAGAACCGCCAAATATGGTAACCGCCTAGTCTATTTTAAAACTGATGCATCAATGACTATGTTCATCATGTCATTATTGTATCATTCTCACATACATTAGGAAATGAATTCGGAGAATAGAGGCCTTGTATGTGACATATCATCCCGTAAATATGGCGGACTACTCAAATGCATTCAACAAAAGCATGATTGCAATCAAATAGGTTGATGACAACATTTGATTGAATGGACTGCACTCCGCCATAACTACGGTGAAGGACACCGGCTCAAATCCTTTGTTTGGAGCCAATCGATAATTTCATGCAGGGCCTCTATACTTTCTGTTAATAAAATACTATTCTGACCTCACACTCCAATAATTTCAGATCATTGAGCTCAGTAACACATCAAAGAATGTCTTCCAATTCATGAAAACAAATAGATAATCTGCATATCGGATTAAAAGCTTGAGGCATTTCAATTGCAAGGCCCATTACTTATACACCAACAACAACATAGGCCTACAAGTGTATATAATGTAGCATGTGCACACATTCATGGAATAATTGATAGGAAGAGGCACTCCCTAATTAGCATGAGGCCGCATTCTTATTTAAATTAGCAATTGTGTTATAAATTCATATTCATGTTTACCAGTAGCACTTTACACCACCAGGTAGGGTAAGCCATGAATAATTTAGTGTTGTAAAGTCAAATAAGCTTAATTCTTTCCAGTCTTGAACAAAATAGTAGGCGGAGGCGGGAATCGATCTCGGTACCTCTCGGTTGAAAGGCACAGCGTACGACCACTACGCCAAGTAACTATCTGCTGTGAGACGTGTGATTTTAATCCTTGATATTGCTCAATGGAATAAATCGTGAAATTAAATCAATAATAAAAGAAGCAGAGTTTTATTTTGGGCTCAAATTGGAGACAGCTCTACTAGAGAAAAGGGAAAATATTTGTCTTTGCTCTAAAGAAAATATTTAAGTTAGAAAATAATCAAATATAAAATTTAAATAAATATTTTGAAACAGAATGTTATGCCTCTATTGGAAAAAAATATATTACAATAACTTGTGTGTACTATAATTTATTACTTATTTACTTACTTACTTACTTACTTACTTACTTACTTACTTACTTACTTACTTACTTACTTACTTACTTACTTACTTACTTACTTACTTACTTACTTACTTACTTACTTAATTAATTAATTAATTAATTAATTAATTAATTAATTAATTAATTTATTTATTTATTTATTTATTTATTTATTATTTAATCACTAACATTTATACTCACTTCATCACTCACTCACTTAAAATTAATCTCATTCTGATGACAAAACAACCCAATTAATTATGTCATGAACAATATTATTTAAATTATTAAAATTTTGTAAATTTCACCAAATATTTTTATAATTGTCCCAGAAAGATTAATTTGATTGTAGGTGCATGCAGTAGAAAATAGTCTAAAGACAATATATGCAAAGTTTAAGGCCTTTTATGGTGGGTATACTTTTGGAGCTACATTTTATTTCAGGTCGAAATATGGTGAAAAAATGAAATGTGTAAAAAACGCGTTTGAAAATTAAAAAAAACGTTGTTTTTAAATTTTTTATCCGATTTGCATAACTTTTGAAAGTTTGTTTAATGTATTATCAAAAGTGCATTATGTTAATGTGTCTAATAATGAAAAACACATTGATATAATGATGATTTTTGATTTCTCTTGACACCTGTCTCACTTTAATTTCAAAATGGCAATTTATTGCTCGCATTTATTTCAGAAAAATTAATTCATCCACCAATGCCAAGAAATCTACCGTCACCACTGTCTATTTTACCATAATGACAGATTCAGTAATCATCCATCTTACAAAATAATATTGTGTGAAATAATATATGGTCAGTAAATCAATCAACCAATCAACTCCTCCTCCTCTCAATTACTCTTGCATTCATTCATTTACCTGTTATACCTTCACACTTTATTCCAACAATCAATCATCAATCAATCAATCAATCAATCAATTCATCAATCAATCAACCCATACATCAACATATCAATCAGTCAATCTGTCAGTCATTTAGTCTCACGTCATAACAAGTCATAAAATTAAAATTGATCGACAACTTGATTGGTCGATCAGTTCATTGTTTCATTGTTTGATGGTTTGATAAGTCTATTGATCGAAATTGACTATTATATAATTATTAATATTGTTATTGTTTGATTGATTGATTGATTGATAACTTGAAGAATTGATGTATCAATTAATTCGTTGAGCCGTTGCAAGTGAGTACGTGAAATGTTTAAAAGCTGAGTTACTTCAATAGGCCTAAATTAAATAAATAAATAAACAAGCAAATAAATTAATTAATAAATGAATAAATAAATAAATAAATTAATTAATTAATTAATTAATTTAATTATTCATTCATTCATTAATTAACTAATTAATTATTAGATGAATAAATAAAAGTTGTGCAAGAAAAATCAATGCAATAGATGTCCCATTTCGTTTACGGCTATCTATCTGTATACCGTATTTGTTTTGTTTTCATAAAATTGCTGTATATAGGCCTATTTCTCTTTTGAAATCATTAGGGCTGTGCAATATTTATGATCCCTGGGGAGGGTAAAATTGGGGGACAAGCAATTTTGGCCAGCCGAGAGGGGGGAAAGCGATTTTTGGCACACATCCATGGGGTGCGTTTTAAATAAAACGCTCTAAAAAGGCTTCGAAAAACAGTACGGAAACGCTTTAATATGCAAATTTTCCTGCTCGCCGCGCTCGCAACATAATAAGCCATACCGCATGATACCCGCAAATCATTGGCATGTGCAAGAGGGGGGGCTAAGAATTTTGGCGGACCGAGAGGGGGTGCAAGCGATTTTGGCAGGCTGAGAGGGGGAACGATATTTGGCGGGCCATTCGGAAAATTTACCCCCGGTAACGTACTGTTATCCTAAGCCTTTTTAGAGCATTTTATTTAATAGGCGTAGGCCTACCATGAATAGGGCCTAGGCCTATGTGCAAAAAAAAACCTTCCCCCCCCGGCTCAGAATTATTACACAGCCCTTGATAATCTCCGGGGATAATCTCCAAAATCATTCAATCATTCTTTTGATAGACCTAAACTCTTCTAGTAGGCCATAGATTTTAAATACTATGAGTAGGCCTATACGTATTCAGCAAGTGACATGTACAAGTGCTATAAACGCCGTGCATCAGTGTGTCACTTCATTAATATTACTAACCGGCTCACACGCTGTAGTGTATAAATCAAAATTCAAAACACTCGGGTGATTACATAATCAGTGGCCTCAGCTCAATTGAGGGCGTTTCAATTTATTACGTGATTTGGGAAATGCACAAGATCAAATAGAACGGCGAGTAATGATTATTTACTTGTTTTTAAAACAAACTGCTTAGGGCGGTAATACAACGTGTACGTCCGATAACTATAGATTGAATGATATTTATCATCACACGAGGAAACAAAACAAACGAGGTCAGTGGAGGTCAGTGGTCTCAGCTCTCAGAGGGGCGCACTTTCAAGCTTGGTACTCGCATTGAACAGACAAAGTTCGCAAACTGAATGGCGGCTTTATTTGTCAACCGTAATTAACATAATCAAGGGGTCGAACATGCTAATATCCATAACCGATCGATAACTGGACTCATTTTCTACCAAGCAAACCAGCGGGATTTGTCATAGGTTTGCGTGCGTAATAGAATAACCGTGAATTTAGTGTCACCCCCGTGACACATTATCATGTTGTGGATGGTGAATCAAGCTGCAGTGCCTACCCATTCCCAAATAAATGCAGTGACCAACCGGTGTTCACTCATGATTGACGTACTGATCATTATTTTGGCAATTTGGGAGGGGGTGGGTTCAAAATGACCCCATAGGATTATACGGGGGTAAAAATTTCAAATTGCTCAAATACCCCTTTCAAATATATCAAATTATTTAAATAAATAAATAAATAAATAAATAAATAAATAAATAAATAAATAAATAAATAAATAAATAAATAAATAAATAAATAAATGAAAAAAAAAAAATGAAGAAATTGTAGCGTAGCATTAAAATCATAATAACCATTGCTGGCAGGCGGATTCGAACCAACGATATTGACATTACCAGTCTGATGCTCTCACACTGAGCTATGCCATCATCTTGTAATGAGGGTCGAGTTTTTAGCGTATACAGTGTTTGTCTGTGTAGTGCCGCCTTGTGAAATAAATAAATATAAAGTCTCAATTTTTAATTTTAATTTATTTGATAATTTTCTAACCTATATTTTCTTTAGAGCAGGGACAAATATTTCCCCTTTTATCCAATTTGGCCGCTAAATAAGAATCTACTTCTTTTATTACTGATTTAATTCCGCGATTTGTTCCATTCAGCAATATCAAAGATTAATGTCAAGCATCTCACGACAGATATTTAGTTGGCTTAGTGGTTTTGCACAGTGCTTTTTAACCGGGAGGTACCGAGATCGATTCCCACCTCTGCCTGCAATTTTTTTTCAAGAGTAGGAAATAATAACCTGACATTCGCCGCTGACATTCGTACTGCAGAAGCGGAGTTGTAACTTGTTAAATTTTGCTCCTTCCGTAAAAGGGTACATTATTTTAGCATTACATTATTATTTTTTCCACATTGCTGGTATTAAATATCAAATGGTCATAATTGGCGGTCACTTCAAATCAAAGCAAACAAAGACTTAAGCTTTTTTACGAATGCTATACATAAGTACATAAGCTTATTATCCTCTTCAACAATAGGATTAAAGATTGGTGCTTGACTGGAATTACGTGCTAGTGTCATTGGTTATTGTTAAAAGGCAATAAGGTGTGTAATTGCGATATTTCCTCTGAATAGGAAAGAATCTCTACATCGAACCATGGATGCTGGTGGTTCGAATTAAGCCCGATCCTGACTCCACTTCGCAGCGGTATGCGATGCTGCGATGCTTTTCAAACATCTCAGCATCCCGCGATGAAATTAAAATGTACAGGTGGAGTCAGTATCGGGCTTTAGGAATAAAAACCCAATTCGAAATGATGCGCTTGAGAATTCAACAATATAAATAATGGTATAGCTTTATTATAATACACATTAATGATAAAATTCCAAAATATAATACGTTTTCTATCTTTGCTTGTCACGTGGTAGGCATATGTTGAAGTTGCGATTATATTTTTAAATAAGTTTCAAATGAATAACAACAAGACAAGTGGCCGAGTGGTCTAAGGCGCTAGGCTCATAGAGTACTAAGCGTTGCGCCGTGAGTTCGAACCCCGCCTCTGCCAAACTTTAAAAGAAGTGAATTAAAATTTGACTTTTTTTAATTTCATATTTGGGAAATGTGACTGGGAGAATTTATGTATGGTGTGGAGTGGTGTGATAGGGCATGTACTTTAACTGACCGGCGCGGTCCGGTGACTAAGTCTTTATTGGGCGTTTTATCGGCAGTCAACGAGTAATGGATTAAAAAAACAAACGTTTGGCGTGGTTGTACAAAGGTGTTCACGTTTGGCAATCTCAACTTTTGATCAAAAACTCAATATATTTGGCGATGTTGTAAAGAAAGTTTACTTTTGAAGCTGCCCCACAAAATATCCGATGTTTTGGTGGTGCCGCACAAGCAAATCCTCTTGTTTTGGTGGTGCTGCACAAAACTATACTCTTCCTCCAATAAAAATTCCCTTTAAAAGGGAAAGCCAGCCTCAATGTAGAAGAGGTCTTGTAATTAGTTTTGGTCAATGTGAAAGGCATTTTAGGATCACGCTTACATCTACATGACAGTCCACCAAACCATCAACGATGAGAACATGCACACTGAAACAGCAGAAAACATTAATTCCTAATCTCATGTCAACTCTTTTAATTCATTACATGTACTCCAAATTGTTCTGGTCTGTTTGTTTTGTTGTTGTTGTTGTTGTTGTTGTTGTCGTTGGTTTTTTTTGTCTTTTCAGCTTTTTACCCACGATATCTCAATTTCCAATTTTGTAATACCAGAACTTACGAACTCGATTTCACTGCTTTCGATATATACACTGCCGGTTTGAGTTAACTTACATGTACATTTTATTTTAAAATAACTTAATTAATTCGCAATGTATAGTTTAAGCCTACTATATTATAATAGATAGTGGCCAGCACATTTATAAAGGACTGGTTACTCACTACAATCTTCACTCTTAAACTGTGTTTTTCTGAATGTGCTGATCACGTTGATTGCTAGTCGGAAACTCCTGCGAAGCTATGGACATGGCATCTTACATACTCCATTCTATAACAGTCTGCCTAGTGCCTTGTGTGTTTTCTCTTCAATCATTTTGTTGAATGTAATTTTATGAATCAAATAGTTATGTGTCATTTTATTTATAATAAAGAAGATTAATAAAGTAAGACAATTTATTTATCTATAAGTGCATGTCAAATGGGGTACATTGTTCAATACTATATGCATAAATTATGCCCATATTATAGCTAGGCCCTAAAAACTTTATTTTGCATCGGATTT
The DNA here is from genome assembly GCF_039555335.1 of Amphiura filiformis. Taxonomy (NCBI): domain Eukaryota; kingdom Metazoa; phylum Echinodermata; class Ophiuroidea; order Amphilepidida; family Amphiuridae; genus Amphiura; species Amphiura filiformis. Next base: position 13,620,658 of record NC_092647.1, read on the forward strand.
TTCCCGTTGAAAAGACAAAACCGATGTTTATGATAGCAACCATTTCATCAATAACATTTTGAGTCATTTTTATCCATAAAACGACACAGGATATGATAGATAACTACTTTCACATCAATATGGTTTTATATGATCACAGATTGTTGAGAATCTGTGATATGATCCGGGGATATGATGAAGATTTTGATTCTATAGATCTGTTATCAACATGATATCACGCTGTTCAGTGGTCAAGGAGTAAGGACCCCGGTCAAGGACACTGATATGACATCATAGGTGATGTCAGATTTTCTTCTGCTGACCATATGATGCTATATATATTAACTATTATTGTTACATTTAGGCCTTTAAACTTTTAAAGTCATAATTAATTAGTTCAAACATAACTTTGGTAATACTCACTCGTTTTCGTTCGTTGAAACGGCAAAACATACTT